>NC_092818.1:129886712-130006712 GCF_023375885.2 Dermacentor andersoni | reverse complement strand
AAAATTGGAATGTGTATGGATGACTCAGAACAGACGTGCCTCCGAACGTCGTCATATCTTTTGCACTAACCTTCACGAATGGACTTTTACCGTGAAATGTTTATTATGCAGACAAGATTAATTAATGTTATTTTACAGCACTGCCCTGTTTCATAACTGCGACGAGATAAGGAACATTAGCTTAAAATATTGCAAACAAGTCACCTACACGTTATGGAACTGTCAGCGACGTGTTCATGGTGAACAATAGGCACTGAGTTTTATATGAGGCACTAAACCTTTATGAGGCAGTGAGCTAGCCCTCAACTTAAAGCATTTGCAATCTAACGAGGAAAAGCAAGAAAATCGGAATAAATGTGGAAAGATTAAAGGATAATCTCGTTCGAAATGTGTAACAAAGATTTAAAGTGCCCGTGAAAGTAGCAGACAAAATGCTGCTTTCTTGTTCAAGGTTAACTCGGCACGTATATATATCTTTTTCTTACGTCGAGAATTTATCGGTGCGAATGTTCTTCATATCGTTACGCGGATACAACACTATTCGCCCGAAAACAATTCACGGGATGTATTTCTAATACATACAGCGTTGACTATGACAGAAGAGAACTCGAACCAGTGTTCGTTGTATTGCATCGTCCTTTCTGTGGTGGTCGTTCTCATTATCCTTCACCGTCATAATATGCTTGTATGGTTATATGTCCACACATACGTGGTTTTACTGTATGCACATGTGCGCGCCGATATGCGTACATCACACAGGATGCCATGGTGGGGAGTACGATGCCAGGTGTACGGTTGCCTCTTGAGATGGAGGCTTATTTTTCTTTTTTTTTTTCCAGCTTGGCAACGCCGAACATTCTTTAGGCTAGCGCACTACCACAACCAATGTTCTGTAGTTGTGTTTGACCATAGAACATATCCTAACCTATACAGACCTTCTGGACGACAAAGCGTTCATAGAAGAAGAAATACTGGAACCATGGACTCTACCGTGATCCACGCAAAGGGCCACAAAAGCAGTGTTGCATTGTTTGGAAATCATCTGAGCTCTGCGACCACCTTCGATTGCATGATCAACGCTGCTACGTGTGTGTGCGCGCATCTGTTGCTATCCCTTTCCCATTTCTGCCCGCATCCCCCTAGTGTAGGGTAGCAAACCAGGTGCAGCCTGGTTAAACCACCTTGCCTTTCCTTTTCTCCCTCTCTTGATATAGGCGCAGAGCATAATGCATAGCTTTGGTCAATTATACATCCTATGCATGTCCAATCGTACGTGACCGCAGGGCTAAGAGCCGACGTCACGCGGAGTCTCCGCAACACCGACTCTTCGGGATGGGGCAGGCTTCCTTAGAGGCCGCCTTGAGACTTTGCAGGAAGCTATGCGGTATTGTATAAGCCGATCTCAAAGTAGCACCCTTCACGGAAGCCATGAAGACGCTTATGCTTTCTTGCGCCAGTCGCGACTAACACGCCCTCTGACACATGTGCATGTGGTCTTGACTCTTCTTGTTATTAATTGGGTTTAGCTGGAGGACCAGGCGGGCTGGAAGCGTATACTTCCTGTCATGTGACTGCACTTTGTCGCAGCTCCGTGTCGCAGGGAATACGGCGTCGGCGTCCCGCATCCGGCGTCGGACGTCGTTTCGGCAAAACAACTTTCCGACCACGCATACTCAACCACGTAGCAGAGAACAACACTTTTACGTGTGCTCCCGATAAACTGGCAAAATTATGCAAAATGACTGATACAGAAAACAGGGAGAATAAACAGGGAGAATAACAGGGAGGGAACAACACGCAACACCGCACCAATTATGCAGCGTGCAATGAAGGCACTGTCTACCGTACACCACTGTCATGTAAACGCTTTCACGTAGGACAGTCAGGTCAGTGAATTAATGACAGGCTACGTAAGCATGCGACTAATGTTAAAGATAAGACAGGTGGCTCGTTAACATTCACTGCAGAGATTGCAGATGCAAACACAGATTCGACTAGTGCACAATAGCAAGGTGCGAAAATGAAATGACTCGATTGATAATAGAAGCACATAATATTTATAAATTAGGAGATAGGTGCATCAGTGAGGCGTCCAACTGTACTGTCAGCAAAAGAGATAGATTTTTTGAGTCGATGGACCCGCGTGTAAAGCTATTTCTCTGTACATGCGTCGTGTTAATTGTTGCAAGTCTATATAGAAGGGTCATGTTCTTTTAGAAATAAAATTGTAAGTTTGCGCCTTGCGTGTCCCGCCGTTCTCTTTTTTGCTCGTGTCCTTTATGTGCAACACTGCACATACTTATGGCATACCAAGAGGCCCAAATAGATACCTTAGTGAAGTAAGAATTAATTCGGAACCCTCCACTCAGGCGTCTCTCACAGCCCGTTAGTCCGATTTGAAGCGTTAACTATCAATCGAATTGTATTATGTATTTTGAAGAATAGTTCTGAATTGAGTTAGTTGGTGTCTAACTGAATCATGAACGAAGAACTCAAAAGATGGGACGAAGACGCATTCTTTATTGCCTGTCTTCAGCGTAATATGTACAACGCCTCTGCATGGACGCCTCGTATAACGAAGAATTTCGGAGGTACCGAAAAATTCGTTATAAAGGCATTTGACTGCACCTCCTCCGGAAACAAGCGCAAAGAAAAACAATATCAACGTATTTTTTTTTCTGTCTTCACTGTTGTGCAGCGAAGGGGAGAAGTACACTTATTCTGTGTATTAAGTTTTTTTCTTTCATGTAGCTTTAGTATAATCTCAATCACAGCCATGTGATGCAGCTGGTCTTGCACGTAGCAATACCACGCTGATTTGTTTATTAACTGCAACAGAAAGCTTCGCCGCTGAACAGCCCGCTATGACAAAATCGTAAACTAAAAGGAATAACAAAACAGCACTAGACAAGATAGCAATATTGGCAAAAAACAATCTCAACATGTTTCATTAAATGCCTTTTACATGACGTAGTAAGCGCGCACGCACGCACGCACGCACGCATACAGCAGAATATAAACGCACAGATTACAAGCACTTGTACCTTGCTTGTTGATTTTCTCTTGCAGCGTGTGTGCATGTGCATGTTGGCGCTCACTGTGGCAAGTATGCACCATCTAAGCCCTTAGCAAGCCCACATTACGTACCGACAGCATGACACATAATTGCAAATATATACAATCGCAGTGACTGCATGATCTGTGACTACAGAGGCTGTTCACGCTGAAATGTCGATTTAATAGCAAACGGCATGCCCTTCGGCTTTCGTTAAATAACCTCTCTCGCGAAAGACGCTGTTGCTCTTTCACAGCTGGCACGCAGCGTCCCCCACTGGACGACAGCGCGGAAAGGCAACAACCCGAGTTCGCGCCGTCCTTGAACTAGCAGTGCGCCTTTCGCCGCGCGACTGGCCGCTGTGCGACCGGCTCGTCGTGTGCGTGCTTCACAATCCCTTTGCCCGCCGTGTGAGCAGGGCAGACGCCCGGCACTGCGCGGACGACGGAATAGCCCGTACTATTACGGCAACGGATGCACAGCGGGAAAGGAGGAGGTGTAGAAAGAAGAGGGGTGAAAGGGCTGCAACGCAGCGCTACTCTGGAAATAGCTGGAAAGGTGCACTCGCGCGTGGGCACCGCACCTATGACCGCTTATTTTGACGACGACGAGCACGACGACGAGCGCTGTTGTCTTGCTGCTGCGCCAGCCACCTTCGGTGACTGACCGCGTGCGCTGCCTTTCCGACGATTTTGGCGCTTCGTGAGGTGAGAAATTGGCCGGTGTAACCGTGGTTGCGGAATAGAGCCAAATTGTCGCCTAGCGATTGCGCTTCCCGCTATCCCCGCCCTTCTCTCCTTTTTTTTCTTTTGCCCACCGCAGTCATACGGTGAGTAGTTCTCTGGGCGGTGACCACGTTATGATTGCTTATGCCGGCTATCTTGCATAAAAAAAAAGAAGAAAGAAAAACGTTAGGACAGGCCGAGACAATGAGAAGTTGCTGGTCGCAGCGTAGTAATCGCGCTTACCTATAGAAGCTGACTCATGAACACCGGCAAGTCGTGGCACAGATGAAGACAGGAGGTAGAAATAAAAGAGCTTTTTTGCAATGCTGCATTTTGTAATATTCACCACCGTCCTCCTTCGTAGTATGTACAGCATGCGCATAAATGAATGTTTCATTAATTAAACTTACAGGTAGAAACAACCGCACCACATTTTGGTGGTTTTCGAAACAGCATGGGCGTAAGAACGAGAGCTTTCATTTTCCTTTTTGGAGAATGGACCTGTATATAGTGGTCACAGATTTAATGCGCGCGTCTTTCTCTCTCTCTGTCTCTCTCTGTATGCAAGCACGCGCGTCCGTGCGTGCATGCGTGTTTATGTGTGTCCAGTTATTCTCCTGTCACAGAGAGTGGCGGATGAATGTCGAGGGCTGCACGAGAATAGCGCAGACTACAAAATGAGAATACTGCATGCGTTCCGTGAGAAATACCGAGCCTGTCCACAGGTCCGTCGCCCAGCAAACCGCTGCTTACACATGAAGTGGGTACGTCTCGTTTACGTTTGTTTGCCACATGGCTACGACCGCTGCAGGCGTGCCCTTCCCAGACGCCTCTTGGCCTTGAAGGCGAAGGAGCCGAACGTTCGAGCTGCGAACTGTTTCCTCCACTGTGTGTGTTGGGAAATAACGGGGCGCCGTGAGAAATACCGAGCCTGTCCACGAATTCGTCGCCCAGCAAACCGCTGCTTACACATGAAGTGTGTACGTCCGTCTCGTTTACATGTGCGCGCCGCATGGCTACGACCGCAGAAGGCGCGCCCTTCCCAGACGCCTCTTGGCCTTGAAGGCGAAGGAGCCGAACGTTCGAGCTGCGCGCGCTGCAAACTGTATGCGCCGCTTCGTGTCTTAGGAAATACCGGAGCGTACACATCATCGCAACTCCTGGAATTGACCGCCGGAATGATACAAAGAAACGAGCTCCCGTTAGCCGAACTTCTTTCTCTCAGAGATGCTTGCTCAGTGACGCTTCTATCCTATGCTTTTCAATAAGCAAATACCGTTCTTCCTATTCGAAGGGCGTCTTCGAGTTCTGCCATTCGTAACGCCCCCGTTCAAGCCGTCACGTCAAGTAAGCGGTGCGGCAGAAGAGTTGCAAAAAAATGTTTGCTGCGGATGGTTGCTACACTGAAAGTGAGGCAGCGGCGCGTCCACGTTAAGTGCTTCTAGGAAATCAATCTGTGCATCAATGAGTAGATCCAAGAGGCCACAGCTACGTACCATCGTCGTATAATTAGGCGTCATGCACTGTTACAATGTATGTGCTTTGTCACAACAAACATACCCTTAATGTTACCACAGAAGTACGTCATTAAATATTGAGGTAGTATTACACCCGAGCGCCGTAACACAGTAGCATGGAGGAATTATATGAAATCAACTATTGCCCAGTAAAAATCTTGGCACAATATGCTGGCCGAACCAGTCAAGGACCTTGTGGTGACAAATTACCTTCAAGATATATATAGGTAAAAGAAGAGGGAGATAAGGACGATAAAAGTCACCTTGTGCTTCATTCCCATCATTCCATTAGTTCCCGGAGCTGCGTACGCCCTAACGAGCTGAGGCAAATTTTTTTATGATATCTTTTTTACAAACAACCGGTCGTTCTAGGTCCTCCTATACATTCTTTAGTCACATCGAACAGGTACACCTATTGATTTCATTTACGTGCTTTTTCTGACTGGTCAGCGAGAGAAGCTACATTGTTCAATTTTCGATTATCCGCAGCTCGCTTGTAGGTTCAAGAAAACAGTGGATGCAGTTTGCGTGCGCATAGCGTCATGCAGGGCGAGTGTTCGTGTATCGGCGCTGAATATTATGCGAGGCACCTTGTGCAAGATGCGCGTTCGTCATACGGCGACCCTTTTTTACTGTGCTTGATATTGTCTTATTTTACTTGCAAGCACTTGTAGTACATAACAAAAGGACATAACTAAAACCTTCTGTATAGCACTGTTCGTTATTCTTTCCTTCTTATTTTTTTCATGCGTATTCTTCAGTCTTAGTCCTGCACGGTAAAAGAAGAAAAAAGAAGAGCCGGGCGATGCAGCTCTTTCTTGATAGTCTGGAAACCTGCGCGGGTGACATGAAGAGAGAAAGTGAGAGATGAGAAGAAAAGAGGGAAAGACAGGGAGGTTAGCCATATTAAAGATCAACTAGCTACCTTGTGCCGGCGGCGACTAACCCCCGTATTCAGAAGTGCATCTTAACTTGAAGCCCACGCTCGACTTGATTTAAATGACGCCTGCCGTGAACGCATCAAAGGATGCAAGACGCAATGAGCGTCTTGGGCACGTTCCCACGATGTGTCATTTATATGAAGTCAAGCATGGGCTTCAAGTTAAGATGCATTTCTGAATACGGGGGTAAGAGCGGAAAGGGAAGCTAAAATAAGAGAGAAATTAGCGTGCCTTGAAGCTATAAAATTGGTCATTACGCTCTGTACGCGTTATATCGTGACCTACGGAACCCCAACGCACAGAATGATGCCAACTTAAGAGCAACTTGTAATTGGTCATAAATGCACTACAACCATAAGAACTCTCCTTATTTATTCTTATTTATTTTCTTAAAGTGCCCCAAAACAGCTTTACGCCCTAATATTAATATCTGCCTGAAGGAAAGCTGGGTCGTATGATGCATGATAGTCTGGGCAGATATACGCGCACAAATAATGCACCAGGGTTCATGATATATATTTTATCTGTTTTTGATTGAAAAAAACTAATTAGCATATCTCTTTTGAGGGTGGGCAATGTTGTGTAAGCGTTTCCGTCAGATTAAACGCAACATGCTTCATCACGTTTATATTATCGCGCGAGATGCGTTCGCGATAACACGGTGTTCCAACATTTCGAATGATACAGCCTATGAACATGCGAATATTCCAAGCTTTCCAATAACCAATCAATGATTATGTTATCCGCAAACGCGAACAGCTTTCGAATAGTTTTCAAACAATTCGCGTTGCCCACAGTGCACGATGAAGCGTGAAATTTCAGCATAGATAACCCAAACTTCACCCCTACCCGAGTGGACATAAATATAACAGGAAGTTATGTAGAGTACGCTGCGTCGCCGAGTGATCCAAGTTTTTCTAGCAAAACCGAAATTATTTGCACTCAGATATCGCTCATACATCCCGTTCGGCGATGGGTGTTGTTTGGTACTATTTATCATGTTGCAACTGTGTGTTTTCCTGCGATTGAATCTGAATAAGCTCAATATTGCATCATTATGTGATGTATAGGTGGCACCACACACACGTATATCTGCAGCGACTATTCCAACTCGAGAAAAAGCTTTTTTTTTTCTCTCTCTCTCTGTGCAATCTCTGCAGTCACGTGCATTTCCGTTCTAGTCTCGAAAACATACTTAGTCTAGAAGGCTTACACATTTGGTGACAGGCTCGCAAGACTGCCCTTTAACACTTCACTCTGCACGACCACGCACGCTCCAAATAATCCTTCTCATTTTGTCGTAATGCTCCATTAGAAGTTTCGTTAATGCATCATTCAAAGTAAGGGACATAATGTCAGAAACTTGCTTAATGTAGCGAAGGATGAGATATTCACTTTGTTTTGTATCAATGGTAAAAAAAGGCTGTTCATTATACGAAAATGTTCGATATTCGGTTCAATTCGCTTTGGCCTTATTCGGTTCCCGTATTCGACTCTGTTTCAAATATTACCATTCTCAACGCCCCTAAGCCACAAGTAGGAAAATCGACCTGTGCTTTAAGAGTATGCGCATGAGAACCGATTACTGTATCTTGTCGAATTTCAACAGTTATCTCAAGGTAACCTAGAATGTACGATGACGCTTCTGCATGTAGGAAAGAGCATGATATCCACGTAATTGTCCTCCACGACCTATACGATCGCGCTCGTTGCTGTCACCACTGCCACGTTCATTCAGCAAACTGCTTACAGTTTAGTCCCAGTCACTGCTTGCCTGCCAACCGAAAGTATAAAGTTAGAAGTTTAACTATTGTGTCTTCGCATACTATTACTAAATGTATGTTGTTTTTCCCCTTAGAGGTGCTACATATACGAAGCGAATATATTGTGCGTCGCCCGGGGAGAACTCGACCTGTGCCAAGATGAAGTTCGCTGATAATGGGGGTCACACTACGGCTGATGCACACGCAAATGTTTAAGTGCGTCCGAGGATTTATTACAATATTTGCGGCAAATTGTGACGGGAAACCGAAAACTATTGATCTATTTTCTTTACTGTCTTTCATCCGAGGTATTTCGGTTAATTCTGCGCATTGTTTGTTATATTGCGTGCAGTATGTAGGATGTTTTTTTTTTTTTATTAGCTACACCAAATTTTAAAAGGTTACTTCTTGCAGATATCACAATTCACAACGCGTATTGTAATTTCCGAATTCTAGCTAGTGAGCTTACAAGGCATATCGACTTGGAATTAATTTTGAGGATGACACCAATTTCGACATATGCACCGTCAAAGTTGCGGTAAAAATTCACTTTTGTTCCATTTACCTTTTAAAGAAGACGCTGTTTCATGCATTCAAGCACAGAAGTAACCGGAACGCCGATGATACATAATAAATATGCGGTGGCGCTACTCTAAAGACGTAGCAGAGTATATATCCGCGTACAAACACGGGAAACAAGCTGGAAATGTGCGTGTCCCGCGTGCGTCTTTCTTCTTAGGTTGCATGCAATTAATTATCCCAGCACAGGACAAACTAAATCTACTCCGTAAAAAGGGAGGGGCTGTTCCTCTTCCCCCCTCTCTTTTACCTCGCTTTTTACTCTGGAACCCGGCGGAGAATTGACGCTGGAGAGAAGCGCGGCCGGCGACACCGGTGAGAGACCAAACCAAACCGGACTGGGCCGGCCGGACCCGTCACTCGTTTGGGTTCCTTCAGAGCCCGCCGACGGAGTTGTTCACGGCGGTGTCTCTCCGCTCGGCTGCCGGCGCAACCTGTTATAACGCAACGCCGACCGGACGCCTGTCTACGTTTGTCGAGAGAGGAATGCGCGCCAAGGAATGCCTGCCTCTGCGCGACCAGGCGCATGCGTCGGCACACCCGCGCGCGCTACGTCGTGCATTTCCTATTCTTGAGTATGTGAAATGAAAAACGAGCGAAGAGCAAACATTTCACGGTGCCGCTGGCCTCCAGTGGGTTTCTCGTGGTGTGTGTAGGCGGGTGAAAATGGGAGGGAGGGAGACGGAGCAGAAGTACAGCTGCCGTATCAGCAAAGCAATGCAAGGAGCAGGCAGGGATTTCAAGCAGAAAACAGGAACAATATTTTGTTCTCGGTAAACTGAGCAGCAGTCACCTTTTAGTCGCTGCCACTACGAGGTTATTGACCACACTGCCCTTTTTCCGCCGTCCCCCAGTAGTCTTATCCTTGCCTCCGCTTGAAATCGCATCTTTGCCTGGGAAAGTGGCAGAGCAACGACGCCTCACAAGGAGGGGCCGCTTCGTTCAATTACATTGCCTGTCAGATTCTTTTAACTGCGTTTCAGAAATTCTTTAGACAGAGAGAAAAAAAAAGGAAGACAGAAAGAGGAAAGGAGGCAGTGATTAGCCAGGTGATAGTTGCGATTTCCTAGCTTGTGCTTGGATGGAGGAAAATGGGTAGCAAATTGGGTAGAAAGAGAGACAGATACCCCCTCGCCCCCATAAAAAATAATGAAGAAAGAAAGAAGAAAATAAAACTAGGTAGGAGGTTCACATTTAAGGCGTCTGCACAGCGTTACACAATTCTACAATTTCTCAGCGACTCCTCATCGCAAGAATCGCCAAGACTGACAGAGATGACAAATAAGTTCTGCGGCAGCCCTCAAGGTAGGGAAGTTTCATTAAAGGAAGGTATTGCCATCCACACATGAATAACATGAAGTTACACAGTTTCCTTCGTAGCTTGACGCACCTCTTGGGTGGGTGAAAATGTTTCCTTTTCATAGACAGAGATTCCGAGGTTAACGAGAAGCTATGAATGACAGCAAGGCCGACGGCCTGCACGCCGCTCGAGCTGCTGATTGAGAAATATGATACGAGTACAGATTGCACCAAACGGCATGTTTGGTATACCCACGGGGAAGCACCTTCACTTTCGCGTTTGTAGAGCACCTCGCGCGAATGATGCTGCTCCATGGGCCGAGTCTGTGTTGCACCTCCGGTGTCGAGTCGCGGTATTATATTATAATCTACCCGACTGAGACTGACAGTCAGACTAGTAACAATTACCGTCATGTATAACGTCTTGCAAGTCATCGGGAATGTTTCACACAGAAGGCATCACGAGCCTGTCCACTGGACTTCGCACTTAAGGTAGCTCTTGTGGTACGGCAAACGTCTTTGAACGTCAGTAGGCATAGTACAGACGGATTGATCACGCTATCATACAGAAGCAGAATTCGTGTAAGCACTCGGAGCTGAAGCCTTTTCTTGGGGATGCGGCAGTTATACTACTTGTTTATTTATTTGATGTTCATTTCTATGAACAGAGATACAAGATCACCGGCGGTACTCTAATTTTTTTCATATTTACGTGATAATATCCGAGACGGTTGTGAGACCGCGTGTTCTGTGTTGAAATCCCGCGTAAACAAAGCGGTTTCTCATGATGTGCTTGGTTTAATGCCGCGTTTTCTTTTGACGTATGGGTCTTCAGAACCTTTCCTGGTTTGTCGGAAAATTGAGACACCTGTTCCGCACTATTAAGGTTACCTTACGGTGCCTCATGTGTGAAATGAACGGACAGGTAAAACACAAAAACGTTCGCGCGCGCACGTACACCTTTGCAAAAGAGTGCAAGAGATTGCGCATGCAAGGTGGGTGCTATAAACGCGAGATGCGAAGGGGGAACGCATTCACGAAAGTCGAGGAAGGAACAGAGCAAGCTATAAATTAAGGATATAGGCGGCCATAAATAAATTCTTGCCAGCACGGTCTTCGATAGTGTGCTTTATTTTCCCTTCTCGCACGGACAGACTTCTTTGTGACCTTTGCGAGGAGACAAGGAACAAAAGAGCTTACTGCCTTTTCGTGAGTGAAAGTGCTATTCATTTCAAGGAAGTCGGTAAACAGACAAAACCGTAACTATATAAGCGCGAGCAACTCAAGAAATCCGCGCTTCCGCCACACTGCGTAACGCCTCATAAATTCGTGTCCACCACAGGCAAGCAGTAGCGCTGCACCAGTGGTGTTGGCGCGATGTTTTCGAATCTTTTCGCGCGCGTTCAAAGCGGCAACGCGTCGGTATACACCTTTCACCATTCAGGGGAACGCCGACACTTCGCGCGCGCGCGCGCGCTACGCGCTCGTCCCAGAGAAATGCAGCCGAGCCCTAGAAAAAAAAAAAAAAGAAATAGAGGGCGTCGCGTCATCCGGCCATTGCCCTCGTGACAGTATACTGCGGACGTCGCCGGCGCCTCCGCCAGGCGGTGTGTGTGTCTGTGATGTCTGCGCGATCGAAAACACCGGTCTTCTTTTGTATATTTAGTGCACCCGTCTGGCGAGCGGTCTGGTTCGGGGAAAGCCTGGGCCTCCCGGCCCGCCGTAGACGGCTACTACCCTTTCTCTCGCCTGCCGCGCGTCTGTATGGCTACCCTCGCCTCGTCTGCGTCCTTGAGCGTACTGTGTTCATTTCCGCAAGGAGTCACGTGCCAAACCGCCCCCGGGGCGCATGCGCGCCAGCTCCTTTTCTCTCACTGAGCTGAGAGCGCCGCACACGCCAACGAATCTGGGAAAAGTCTCAGCCGGGAGCCCCGGGCAAGTGGCGTTCTTGCCTTCGTGTGCTCAGAGCTCCGCCGCTGCCGGAATCTGACATCGCACAATTACAAGCACCTAGGTTCTGCGTACGCTCATGAAGCCGGGACAGTGCGGCTCTCATTTTACCGAAGGACGCGGAAACAAAGTAGGAAGGAGGGAGAAGGTAATTTGCAAACAGCCCCGAATTGAGCGAGCAAAGGAAATGAAGGAAGGAAGGAAAAAGTGGAGAGGGAAAGGCAGGGAGGTTAACCAAAAAGGAAATGAGAGTATCGGTGAGGTTATGGACCTGGGAGCAAGCAGCGCTGGCGAAAACATCTGCGCTTTCACGCGGCCGACGCTGCTCCCTCTCGCTTTTGCCCTTTCGGCCGAGCGGCAAACTTCGCCAGACGTAACCGAAATGGCTGTCTGCCAACCGTATTTGACGTTTGGGTGAGGGGGCGCCCACGGTGGTAATGACCGGCGGCCACGGCACAACACTTCGTTGCGAGGTAGTGTGCGTGCTTGCTTGCTTTCTTGCTTGCTTGCGTCATTTTTACAGCGAAGCTCTTTATGCGGACCCTGTGCAAGTCGTTGTCTGACTTCGCTAAAACTATCATCATTAGCAATAGCTCGAGGTCGTCATCTTCCACAGCTGGCTCATTGGCGCCCCACGGCGCTACCGTGCGAACGCGTTCGTGCCACTGCTCCCGCGTTCGTCGTCGCCGATTTCTTTTACAGCGAAGCTGTATATCTCTACCGTTCAAGGAAATTTTCGTGTCGCTGTAAGCAAAGAACTCCCCATACGTGGGCCGATTCCGGAGACAGTGCAATACCGGCCCGACCCGCGGCGGAGGCGAAGCAGGCGTTAAGCACTCCCCATACGTGGACCGATCCCGAACGTAGGGCAACGCCCAGCCGATCCGCGGAGGAGGTGCAGTTATCCATTATGGGCCCACATGCACAGCTTCGCTGGTCATCCTTCACAGAGGGGAAGAGCACTTAGATTTTTTTTTTCCACAGCTGTCTCCGTCGCCACTCGTCATCACAACGTAGAATTTTACTTCTGTCGTCGTAATGAGGAGGCCGCGTTTACGGGGTATGAGCCATCCATTGTCTTACCTATATGGTATGGTATGGTATGGTATGGTATGGTATGGTATGGTATGGTAAAACTTTAATGAAGCCCTGCAGATCGTGCGTCTTCACGAAGCGGGCCGCTCCCACGTGGGAACCGGAAGGCCGAGCCTCTCGGCCGCATCGTGGGCCTGCTGGACAGACCAGAGTTGGTCAGCCAGAAGAGGGCTGCGGAGAACCGCCTCCCATCTGGCTGAGCTGTTATCGATGATAGAGCGTGACCGGGCACACCGCCAGAGCATGTGTTCAAACCTGGCTATTTCTCCACAATCGTGGCAGGTAGCATTGGTGTAAGTATCCGTATAGATTTTATGTAAGAGCGACGGATTGGGATAGGTATTCGTTTGTAGTAGACGAAGCGTTAACGCTTGAGCTCTATTGAGGCGCGGATGAGGAACAAAGTAGGTTCTACGGCTGAGATAGTAGTGTTTAGTAATCTCGTTGTAGGTGGAGGGCGTATCCCAGTTCTCTGGGGAGTCGGCTTCCGATTGGTCGAGGGTAGCGCGGTGGGCAAGTTCACGCGCAGCCCCGTGAGCCGACTCGTTGAGGTTGGGAGGAGCACCATTTATCTGACCCTGATGTGCGGGAAACCAATAAATGAAGTGGTGCGTGATTGCCTTGCCCTCAAGAAGTCTGAAGGCCTGTTTGGAAACGGTGCCTTTTTCAAATGCTCTCGCTGCAGATCTTGAATCACTATAGGTGACATCCCGTGAGCTATCCAGCAGGGCTAGTGCAATAGCCATTTGTTTGTGAGTGAGTGAAAACTTTATTCTAAATGTCTGGCGATTTGGGCGGGATGGGGCCATAAGCACCCTAGCCTAGGTGACGGCCTCGAGTCCTTGGAACTCGCAGGCAGCGATACGCAACTACGCCGGCGGCTGTATCTCCCGGGAAGCGGCCCGCATTCTCCAAATTCAATGTGGCCATATTTGCCGCAAAAACGACAGTTTCGTCGTATGGACCCCCGCCCACACAGACGCTGCGCTCCCGGGAAATGAGACGGCCCACGCCGCGGCTCGAGGACTTACATGCCGAGTCTTCGAGGTAAGTAAGTACTACTAAACACGAAACAGGCGGTTGCTTGGAGGCAATTGCAGACACACACATATCCGAACCCGACGATCCTTCACCTCTGCTACCCCGACATTTACTCGTCCGACTATAGTAAAGCGTGCGGAGCCAGAGCGACGCTGCAGCAGATGCTGTGGGCATGCACCGGTAGCGAGCTGCAGGAGTCCCCGACGAACGGGGTAAACATGGCAATCTCGAACCGAGGAGCGCGTTGGAAGGCGGCCCTGCTCAGCCACGACCTCGTTGATCAACTGTGGGCCGTCCGACACGCCGAGGAAGCCGCCCGTGTCTTACGTGACGGACAAATTTAATTTTGAAGAATCGTTAGCGACAATGCCGGGCGGATGCTGCAGCATGCTAGCCACGCCACCGAGCGAGCTCGAGACAACGAACGCAAGTGACAACGGCGGAATGCGGGCATACCGTCACTGACGTCGTTCTCTCCTACCCAGTGGTGGGCCTTGAGCCCAATATACGGAGCTTTGAATTGGTTCGGCACACTCCATCTCAGCTACAACTATGGGAAGGCCACGAGTAGTGCGTACTCCTGAGGAAGAACCTGCCTACCGCGAGCGTCAGCGACAGTTGGCTCGTGAACGGGCTCGTCGCGGTAGGGCCGACCCCGAGCTGCGCGCCCGAGACGCGGAAACACAGCGGCGGCTTCTGAATGAAGAACCTGGGCTCTGCGAACGGGAAGCTCTAGAACGGCGTCAACGTGGAGAAGCAACCATCCTGAACGGTGGAGCCACTGCTCGCTTCGAGCGGGAATTCCTGGATCGAGACTTTGGTCACAGTTCCAAGGTCTGCGACAGGCTCTGGTTCGAGCACAACCTGACGCTACTCAAGTCTGCGCGCAACGGCGTGCAGCGTTCCAACGCCGTCGAAGTCCTAGAGAAGGAATTATCTTCTACGTCAGTGGAAGAGTTCAGGATTTTCGGGAGCTGTGAAGGCTCTTGGATTAGCGGAAATATGCCTGCTCTTAGCGTAACCAACGGCTGCGTCTACCCCCCACACGATCCCCCCAAGCGAAAATGAGGTGATGATGGTGACCTAAAGAAGGGAAAGACAGTCTAATTAGGTGAAATAATGGTGAAACAAAACATTTACAATATAGACTGCTTGTGAAGTTTGACTTACACGGTGTAACACTCGGTGTTACTAACACAGCTTCGCTGTTCGGCCATCTTCACAGACTGAAAGGGGCGTTGATTTTTTTTCTTTACGCGGCGGCCTTTAATTAAGCCGGCCCGGCCTCTTAGTCCTTTCTTCTGCTGCTAATTTTGCCGGCTCCTTGTCATTCTCCGCAAAACTGACCGCAACCACGGCGAAGCTGGGGGCATGCAAGACTGGTACGCGATGTTCGCTAAGACCCATCGATTTACTGTCGCAATGCGGCACAGAATTATGCGGGAGAAAGACGGGGTTCTGCGTCTATAATTTCGTAGCTCAGACTGTAGGAATATTGGCGGGCTCGGTTTACCATAATTTTCTGTCTCTTATACAAACAAAAGCAAACAGATAAATGACGAAAAAGAGTTACGAGGGGCTGACATTCCGATATACCTGCGGAGTGCCCGAACAATGCTACTTCATTCGTGTTTCTACCGTCTTATATTTCGCTGTTGTCATTTTTTGTGCGCTAGGACACGGCTTTTCTTGCATGGCCTATAAGCGTTGATGGGTAACATGCTTCTACTTTTCCATAATCAACAGTAGGCAGCCTTCTTGGCTTACTTGTAACTGATATCGCTGCTATTGTGCTTTCGATCCTTTTGTTTTCTGCTAACCGATATTATATGAACAATGTAATAAAAAAGACATTAGAGGGTTGCGGTAGCTTCGGATTTCTTCGAGCGCTCATTTGTTAAACTCTCGCCTAAATTGCTCGTATCAGCTTACCTAGGCACTCATTGTACTTATTATATATGTAGGTGACCCTCACGAGAGATGGCGTGCAGAATACTAGTGCACATGTGCACCAGTGTTTGAACTAGGAAATGTGGTTAAGTTTGGTCAAATGATTCTCAAGTCAACCTTTGCTTTAACAAATATAGACGAATGGGAAGATGGACTACATTAGAGCCAGCTATCCCAAGAAACAGAGTGGAATCAAGGCCAGCGCTTCCAGTTTACTACACGTACACACAACCCAGAGACGCAAACGCATCAAACTTTTATTAACAGTGGGAACTAAAAAACAAAAACAAATGAAGGAAAGTTCACCACAAATATAAGTTCGTATAGGGCATCATGATGTCTGCAACAAACCACTACTTGACACACCCGCACCAATGTTATGTGCAAGTAAAGCTAAAACAAGCATTTCGTGTGGGCGGAGTTCGCAACGAAAGCTACAAACGCGAATAAACTGAAATGATTTCAATTGCCACCCAAAAAAAAAAAAGAAGAGAGAATGTCCCACAGTGCAGCCAGAGCAAACCTGCGTTTAGCGCCGCATAACCGTGGATCATTTACTTTGGCTACAGAAAAAGCACCTCTGCCAAAGCAGTTTACGACTTCGCATCAAAAGTACTTGATGTTAAACACATCGCGGACAATCCATTATATAGTGTTCCACAAGAGCGTTTGGGGTGTCACAGCACCGGCACTTGGAGGTTGTCCTCTTGCTCACGCGGTTCAATAAGCGATATGCGTAGGCCACATCCAGTCGTAAACGTGCAAAAGGGTTATGTTTACAAGAAAACGGTAGCTTGAAAGAGAGAGAGAAAGGCAAAGGAAAGACAGGGAGGCTAACCAGAGATTAGCTCCGGCTGGCTACCCTGCACCGGGAAAGGGGCAAGGGGTCACTCGATACAATACTGAGCTAAACGTCTGATGTTTCTCAAACTATCGTCCGCAGGTTCTTTGAGCCCTTGAGAAATCCATACTGCAAAATAATTCACGCCCCTAAAAACGAACAGTGGTGTAGGTCGGCCTATAACTTACACCTTTACATCCTTGCACCCTTTTTTGGCGTAAGGGTGTGAAATATAGACCGACTTACGCTCTTGTTCGATTTTAAGGATGTAAATTAATTTACAGTGCAGGAACGTCCGTTGGAACCTCTCCGACACGGGCGACGGAACCGCACCGTCTTTCGAAAGGGCCAGTGATAAAGCGACGCGTGGTCAAACCTGCCGTTTTACTTAGCGACGGTGAAATAACACTTTCGGTGGCATTCACAACTGGCTTTTGTGACTCCGCTTTAACCACTGTTATCGACAGCTAATAGGAAACAAGAAACATGGGTTTCGCTGACCCACAGGTCTAGCACTGACGGCTTTCCTACGAACCTCACATATGTGCAATTCTTTTGTGACACGCAGAGCCACTTTTCTCAGTGATCCTAGAGTATAACTGAAGTCTGAACCACATCAAATGAAATTTTAAAAAGTATAACGCGGTCCGACTTGTCGTGGGCCTAGTTTGGCAACTCTTCTGCTCGATCGTTCAGGCAAACGACACGATGTAATTTGCTGAATGGACTCCCTGGATCACCAAAAACTTAGAAAACATTGACCTAAACAAGTTATGGCGCCTCATATTTAGATACACGTGACTTAGCCTACACTATTCATATTGTGATACTGCTTGTTGGGAAAAACTCACACAGGCTATGCCGTCCCGAGTCAGTCGCTGTACGAACCAGATACAAAGCCAGGCGCCCTTTCCCCAACAACCTAAGTTATACGATGACCGAACGTTTACAGAATCAGAGCTCAAGACTGGCATTCGCTCGAACGCCACAGCGCTATACATAGTGACTGTTCCACTTTTTGTCTCTACAAACGGGTAAACTCACTCACCAAGTGGTGATTCGAATTATACGAGTCGCATTGCGAAACTTGAAATCCTCCGGGCACGTCAGATGTATGACCCCGGGGGGGCCAGCAACGCAACGCAGCAGTGACTGCGAAAACCACGGTTCTTCGACCAAGAACTTCGAATTGAACAGAGGCATACGTCGAGTGTATACGCCTTCGAGAGACTACGCATTTCTACGATTACTGTTTATGTGTGCGCAGTGTCTTGCCTACCGGGAGAATCATTCTGGAACACGACGCTGCCGCGGCTGCACGCCAGCAACCTGCGGTTGATGCCACCGCTGGCATCAGCGCACCACCCGGCTGGTCCTCCACCTACGGTGTTCCCGTCCTTCCCGTTGTCATACACACCGGGACCCTACGCGGACCCGCACAGGCAACCGACGGCCCATGTAAGTCTCGGCTTCTGCTAGTCTCAAATAGTAAGCACTGCCACTCGAGTAGCACATACGCTTGGCCATCTACTGCATACTTTTTGTTTGCTTGAAACAGACTAGAAACAGCATTTAAGAAAAAAATAACAGCGCCAGCTGTTGTCGTTTCTGCGCCTTCCTCTTTGATGAGACCACCATCTTAGCTGAACAGTGGCAGCTTTGTTACATTCATTTGGTCTTCTCTGTGCCGAACGTGACCAGTGATTCATCTGGAGCTAAATTCGTTTCAATTACGTCAGTCGGCCACATAGGATAAGTGCGAAAGGAAAAGGAGAGCGATACGCTGAGTAGAAAGAAGTCGCAGCTGTGTCAGGACAGCAGTGGCGAGTTTAAGAGTAAATTTCACATAGACACCCTGCTCACCATGTTTAACGCCATTCTTCCTTGTCTTTTTACTTAGTAAAGCCAGTAAGTCTAGTTGATGATCACCACTGTCTCAAAAATTACGCAAAGCAACAATTTCATCAACGTACACTCGGCGTTCTGTAATCTGTGGCACAATGTTTCGCAACGCAGTACTCAAATTGAGGTTGTTTGCCTTCCAGTCCTAAGTTATGTGCGCCTCTCCTGTGCCAGAGCAGGATATCTCAAGGACGTTCGAGGTCACTCAGTCACTTTGAGCCCGCAAGGTATATGTGAGACAAGGGCGAACAACGTTCGTGATCGACCACTGTCGCCATTACATTCGTCGCCACTGGTAGCACGAGGAAAGTTGGGGCCCTGATCGAAAAGCATATAAAATGAAATACCCATGGAAACATTTAGAGGAGTCTCTTCTCGTAACATCCAGTGCAATGCAAGTAGGTGCCAAGAGAAATCAGCATTTTTGGCCTTGCTCTTTGACAAGGCGATCACCTCAACCTATACGTCATCAGTGTGCTAGGTGACGAGCCTTGATTCAGTATATCAGCGAGAAGCATATGAGTATATGAACCTTGACTTGAACCTTGACTTGGTAGTTTTGCCACTAGTACTGTTCCGCTCACTTGGGGAAAGGTAGTGGTCACTTGCGCTTCAGTTCTCCTTCTTTTAGAGCGCAGCTCTTAGGCGCCCGTTCCTGCGGCGAGCGTCGCCGTCGTACCTCGTAACTGAGCGAACAGCGAAAGATGAGAACGAACGCAGAGCGCAGCGGAAGATGAAAGGCGGGGATAGCAAAGAGAGCGCGAGGAGCAAAGTGCAGGAGGAGAGTGCGGCGGAACCATGAAGCGAAATGTGGAGGAGGTGTATGGCCAAAGCGTGAGAAGAAAAGCATAGTGTCGCAAAGGGGGGCTTTGTGGCGACGATGGCTACGAGATGGCACCAGAGTAGCGCACGTCGTCTGTATGGAAACAAAGCGCTGCATGAGCGTAGATCTGTCTGCGGCGGCTGCTGCGAATCGCGCCCACGCGTCACGATTAGCGAGGCAGTCGCGCCACACTTCACTCCTTTTGCAACGCGCCGCACGAGACAGATTGTCCACGCCAGCCAATATATCGCGAAATTGAAACACGTATACTGCTGCGCTCAATTTCATGTTAGCGAGTATCGCAATCGTCGGTGAATATTGTATCTCTTGTAATTGTGGGGTAGGCGATGACCGACCTTAGAGGATGACGATTCATTCCTGCGCCTCCGCGCACCCACCTGGTCGGCACACGATAGCTTACTCAGGTGTTAAGCATTGTTCCTCCAACACAAACAGAACGAATTCAGGCGAATGACCAATGCATTCAGAACAGAGGACTAGTAGTGACCTGTATCTGTCCTGTACTCTGTTGCGTTCTACGTCTATCCGCGCCGTTTGAACGAAATGAACAGCATCGTTTTTCATTCTACCTTGCAGTCGTGTCACATTCTTTCCAACAGCTAAGCTTCCAAATCTTCTGAGCGCCTTCTTTTGGTAGAACTATTTCAAGCGGACGCTTGCTCACACAAAATTTCCTGTGCCCGGCGCAGCCGTCGTTCGCCCTGCCCCCGGCTCCTCCGGCGTCGTACGTGCTGCCGGCAGCCGCGGCACCACCGCACGCGGCCCTGGGCCTGGCCACGCACCTGTACGAGCCACCCGCCGTGGTGGGCAAGCCGCCGCCGCCACCTTCACTGGCAAGTTTGGTGTCCTCGGCGCCCCTGTACGACGCCGTGGTCGCGGCCAGCGCGAGCAGCGGCGTCGGTCTCGCCGTCGTGGGCGGCGCGACCAGCGGAAGCAGCAGCGGCGGCGCCAGCCGGCTCACGCCCGAGCTGCAGGCGGTTGCGGGCAGTCCAGTGCCGCTGGACTACTCGTCCCAGGCGGCCCTCGGCGAGGAGTACATCGACGTTCAGGGAACCGCCACCGCCGGACACTCCTGAACGTGGCTGCAGCCGCCGGTGCCGCATTTCGACGGGTGCGCCTGCTCTCTACAGTGCTTCTCAAGTTCAGGCTCGCGAACAAGGTGGGGAAGGGGAAGTAAGGCGCCTGGCAGGCTCAGCGTGGATCACGAAATGGCTCGGGAGCTTCGTTTAACGAGTCAGGAAGTGAGGTTGCAGTTTGGGCAAATTCGGCGAGGGAGTCGTCTTCTTTTCTGCCGTACACATGGAAGGTCCGTCTCGAGGCTGTTGGCATCGACAGGCGTCTACCTACATAACAGGCTTTAACCCTTTAACCGGCACTCACGTACCAGCACGTTTTTGAGTTTCTGTCCTGCCATGTCACCGACGTACCTGTACCTTCTTCACTTTCTTCAGTCCGATGTGCGCAGTAACACGAAGTTGGCGCGATCCAAGGTAGTTACACCATCTGTTGCATATTTCTAGAAGCATATATTCTCATCGCTCTGGGCTTGCGCAGTCTAGGTTTTTGTTTAAGCGCTGCGAAGCGCGCCCCTTCTTAGGCGTGGTGTCGCCGCGCGGAGCTGTAGCCGGAAATGGGAGAGGTGGTACCTGGACTGTGTGCACCGCTAACGCGGCGATTCTCCGTTCAAATATTCGTGCCCTGGTGCTAGGCCACCATTCTTGCATGTTTCTGCCACCTCTCATGCGTCTACAGCACGTGCATTTGTTTTATCTTGATACAGCGGCGCTATCGCGGAAGCGTGTGCGTCAGAACAGAACTAGGTAGGGAAAACGAACATATGTATGTGAGGACGATACTTAAAGTTCATTTGACATTATCCGTGTCATTTCTCCCTTCTGCATAACCGAAAATAAACCACTGTGTTCGTTTTATAATATCCGAGAAAAACACCCGACACTGAAATTGTTAAAACAATTCTCGGTTTCTGTAACATGGTAGACTTAGGTGAAAGACTGACGCTGTGCTCGCGTAGCTGTCCTAATGCCACCGCGTTGGGTAGAAAAATAGATTACTTCTCGGTTTAACACCCATACTCGACGGCCCACACTGTACGTCCTGCACCATCGCGCTATATTTAGCGCTGGGCCCGTGCAATTGCGATAAAGTAGCACGTCTTCAGTTCTGCGATGTCCCTTAGTTACGCAAGTTTGTTGCGCCGAAGACCACAGCATACGGGTATAGCTTAAGATAGCTTGCTTCATCACGGCTTTTGCGTCCTGACGAGCCTGATTCATCAGGCTAAACTCCAAGGCTGCGCGCGCAAGAATGTCAGCATCCTCGTTGCCTGCTACGCCACGCCGATACGCGAGGTTAAAAACGAGAAAGAGAGAGAGAGAGAGAGGGAGGGAGGGAGGGAGGGAGAGAGGGAGGGGGAAGAGGGAAGGGTAGGGAAGTTAACCAAGGACGTGCCCGGTTGGCTAACCTACACTTGAGGAGGAAAAAGATAAGAAAAAATGAATGATATGCAAAATAATAAATGGGCAGACAGCGGGAACACACTCGCAGAGGAATGTTCACTGGTGGTCTCTAGCGTTCGTCCAGTTCTCAACACATCAAGATCGACATTGTCTTCAAGAAGCGCAATAGGGCTTTTGTGGTCTTGCGTTTGTAAGCGTACGTAGGCCAAGGTGCCAGGATCCTTTCCTACGAAAGTGGTCTGTCGTCCCAGCGCCTTAAAACAGCTGGCTGAGCGCATTGTTCAGCGCGGAGGGATGGGCAATGGGACAGAAGATGCCCTAGTGCCTCGTCACGTCTACAATACTTACGCGTAGTACTGTTGGCCATTCCTATTAAGGACGAGTATGCATTCGCAAATGCGATTCCCAACCACATGCGACACAACACAGTTGTTTCGCGAGGCTAGAGCCCAGATAGCAGGTGAAGTCGTAAGTAAGGGTCGAGAGAATACAAACGAGAGTTTGTGAAAAGGGGTGAATTCTGTTGTAGAAGTATGATGGGACGAGCAAGTGATTGAAGTTGCCGCGCTGCATCTGTTCTCGAGGGCGATGTGGGCAGCCGCAGACCTTGTTGATGAGTACAGCGCATAGCTTGATCTGCGCTATCGTGTCCGACAATTCCGCAGTGGCTCGGCAGCCACTGAAATAGTGTCGTGTCCCTTCTCGAGCGCTTGGCGGTGGGCATGCTTTATTACACACTAGCTGTTCGTGTGAACCATGATCTAGAGCAAGCTGCAGAGCTTATAGAGCTGCCTTCGAATCGCAGGAAATGACCCAGCGATTAGGTGGCTGCTGGGTCACGCAACGGATGAGGTACCTTGATGATCCCCAAGTTCTGCTGCTGTCGACACTGTAATATGAGAGAGCTTAAACATCAGAGATGGCATCGGATGGTACTGCTGCTTCAGTAGAGCGGTTTCAACTGGTAGAACCACCGCTGTGTATCTGTACACGGACAAAATAGAACTTACTTAGGAGAAGCAGAGATAGCTGCTTCAGCGTTAGCGGTGACAGGTTAGCCTTCTTAATGATCCCTGGAACTGAGAGGCAAACTTCATATTGTCCGAGACAACAAAATGCAGATGTTGGGCGCTTTCCAGGTTTGAACACAGATGGTGACGAGTAATGGTGGCTCGGGACAATACCCCAGAATGAAGTATGTGGTTCCCCGCGCTGGTAAACAAATTAAATAGTGCAATGGTAGCCGTGAAAGATATCGAATGTGTGCTCTGAGTATCTGAACGGCGATATGTGTGGTGACCGTGTGCGCCTGTGTTATGACAATCGTCACTGCTTAGTAGGAGACATGGATCGAGTCTCCAGTTACGGTCGCGATGAACAATTACGCATGGAAACCTGCGAGTCCTTCTATACGCAACTGACTGGCCCTCGATAAACAATGAATTGATGGACATCAGTTGGCGTGTAAATGTTACTAATGCATACTTTTCCCCCGAGATTATCAAAACCGTGACGGCGGCGAAAGTGTGCAGATGTCATGGTTGCCGCTTTCTAGATTCTTCCGCGAATTTGATGCCGTGTGACGCCAGAAACTCAGATGCAGGTATCATCGGCGTAGAGCGAGACATTAGCCGTCTGTGGCGATATTTCAGCGAGCCTGACCAGAGTCAGATTGAAGAAAGTAGGACTCGACACTCCACGCGGGGGGACACCACGACTGTAGAAATATCTATTTGTCAGGTCATCTTCGGTAACAACGGACATAGACCTCATTGAGCAATAGTTCTTAATCCATCGAAATACGTGGCCTCCAAGTTCTGCACCCTCAAAAGCTTCGAGAATGGCTTCGTTGGTGCCGCCATAACGCGATCCACAATTTTTCCTGTTGTACGGAGGTCTCAACATCGACACGGACGGTCCCAAGACTGTCCGATCGCCCACATCGAAAGCCAGTCAGGGCTTCTTGGTAAATGTTAATATGTTCCAGGTAACATTTCATACGTGTCAGAAATATCCCATGACCTTGTCGACCACAAGATGTAAGGTCTAGCAAGGACTTCATTAGAGGCACCAGTCGGCTGCATTTCCATTCGTCGGTGGTCATGCCGTCATGCCAAGATTGATTGAAGAGATCCAGAAGACTACATTGCGCTCTCGGATATAGGTGGCGTAAGTCAGCATAAGTTACCCCGTAGGGACATGGTGAAGATGAGAACCTGAACGTAGTCAAAGCCGATTTAAGTTTGTTCATAGAGAAAGGCACTTCCATACTCTGGTCTCGTGTGAGTGGAACGTCATGCAGTGAGAGGCCGGCAATTAGAAATACGTAACCAGCAACCTTCACACGGTATTCACCAGCGACCTCAAGCTCTGAAAGACTTTCATGTAGAGTCAGTATAGTGAAGAAACGACGTTGTTGTGGAAGTGAGCGAGGACCTTGACTTCTCCACACGGAGGATAGCGGCATGCAAGGGTTCAGCGATTCACAGAAGCTGTGCCATGGTTGGTCTTGAAGTTTGATCATCTGACGCTGAGCTTTCTCGTGAATTCGTTGGGCTAAACTGAGGTCATAAATAAACCTCGTGCGCCTCTACCGTTTCTCAGTGCTCCGGTGAATCGCCCGAAGTCTCCCCAATTCTTGGTCAAAATCCTTACATCTTGCAGATATTCTAAACGCCCGTGTAAAAGCCTACACCGCTGGCACAATCATATCTTCAAAGGAACCGGATTGTTGATCTCTACACATGTCCTCCACCGACTTTCGATATGCTTGCCATCTGTCTCGACAACACAAGGGAGAGAGACCCATCCAGGCATCTTATAGTCAAGTGCGTAAGGATATTGTCCCTGCCGTAAGTTTCAATATCTCAACAATTGAACTTTGGAACTTAGAATCTGCGAAACAAATGTCAAGTCCAAGCAGCCGTTCTATGTAGATCCTCTGAGAAAATCGGGTTGCCATGGTTCAAAAGTCTCAGTCCTGTCTCGTAAGAAAGATGAACTGGACTCGTGCTTCTGTGATTTATCCTAAAGCTTCCCGAAAGCGGATCATGAGCGTGAAAATCCCTTATAATTAGCCACTGACCTGGAACTTTTGTGAGTATAGCTTTTAGTTTCCGTCGGCGTGATGGGGATACGTAGGCGTCTGTCAGTGTGAGTGACACCTATTTTTAACATGGAGACATGCGTATTCATAGTCGCTCTGAGGCTACACTATTCGGTGAACCTATGTGAGCTCTTTGAGGATATACACAACTTCACTATGTTCAGTGCAGAATGAAGATTAGTAACCCGACAGTCGACAAATGATGGTGATGAAGAGCTTGGTCTCAAAAACAGAGTGCCGAAAATCTGACATCCGTGATTGCCGAACTCCGGCGTTCCATTGAAGCACACTTGACTTACTCCCGGAAAGGCAGCAGCGGTTGTGCATGACAAGCCATCACATTACTCATTACTACGGGAGTGGTGCAAGTACTGGTTCAAGGTAGTACAGGACTTGCAGTGCACATTTAGCGGGTGATGTGCGCATATTAGCTTTCCGCCAGTAACACTCACCAGCGGCATCAGCACAGCAAGAGCCTGAAGATCTTGGGCAGATGAATTGTCTGTTGCAGAAGTAGCGCTTGGCGGTGAGTGATGCTGTGTCTTTGTGGGGAAGTGTGCCTGTGTGCTTGCAGGCCAAGTAGCATCAGAACCTCTCTTCTCAGATCCAGCGTTCTTCTGGTCATCGAAATGTAGCGTACGTGGTGGTGGCGGTTGTAGTAGGGGTTCAAAGGAAAGGCACTGGAGGCAAAACAACACTTTGTTCTTTCTGGAACGCGCGCCACTGGCGAGAACGTGCTCCTTTAACAGTCATAACCGCTGCATTCCGTTATGATCCGTCCTTCACCATTTGCCTCAAGATACTCCACATCTTCTTTTTTAATGGCTCCGGACGTTCTGGTTTATAGAAGATTGCAGGTCAAGTAAGCAGACCAATTGCTAGCAGCTTTTGCAAGGATAGGTGGTGCCTACAGCTAGAAACACTCCTGGCTCCTCCTTCTCCATGCTGCTCCTCTTTCTGTTTTTTATCTGTTTTTCTGCGCTGTTGTGGATGTCCAGTATGCTATACTGTATGATCGCAGAGTCGTACTTGTGAAGTAGCACAAGGGACTGCTTGAGACGGTTTGTTAACTGGTGTAACATTTTCATTGCAATTTCCTTGTCTCCCAAAGATATTTCTGTACTCCAGGGCAACGCGACTTAGTAGCGGCGGTCAACCCTCGTAATACTGCTTTCAAATTTCCAGCATTAAACACGTTCTTGCACTTTCGCTCAATTCGTTTACTTCGATCAATTCCAATGTCCAGAATTTTTTGAGGATGTCACTTATCTTCTCTATGACCGAGGTCCGTAGAACCACAGTCTGAGTGCATTGACTCTCGGGGTTACTTAATACTCTCGCTAGGCTTTCGCACTGTCTACCCTACAGCAGTTTCCACGGCTCCAAGTCGCTTTTTCCAGTTTAATGGTTTGGCCAGGCGTGAGTTACCATTGGTTGTCAGATCCAATGAGCAAGCTAAAGTCTTTCGGACTGCCACCATTGGTGAAATCGGTAAAATTGATGAGAAACCACAGCCCAGTTTCTACTTTTCTGCTGTTCGCTTTGGTGGTGTGGTAATCGGTCGGTCGCATATGACGTAAGTTCCACGTTCCTCAAGTAACCAACAGTCAACAAGCACTCCTCAAGTCGCTATATAAGTAAATAACGGCGGCTTCTATTTCGCGTAACATGCACCCGGTATATCACTTGGGCAGGAGAAACGCACGCGTCAAAGCAATAGTAAGAGGGTACGGCACTCTCTCCACTACTCGCTAGACAGATGCGGCCAAGTACCCGATGGGGAGAGCGTGGTAATCAGCGTTGAAGGAAACAGACAAGATTAACTGGTATTTGCCTCCATTCGTACGCACAACGTCGCCGCAGCAGAGGAGGCCGCCATCGCCCTCGCCATCTCGGCATCGAGCAAGGATGAGAAAATATATATTTTTACAGGTTGTCAATCAGCATGTGGAGCCTACGATATACCCCACATCATGATAATCGGGACATCGGGACACGACGCCGTTAGCGGAAACCATTGTGCACACACGGTAGGTCGAGGTCACTTCAAACGGGTACTGCAAAAGACGCCAGAAGAGCCCCATTTCACAAGCACTACACACTTACTATGAAATACTTCAACACCACCACCTTTCGAGAAGAACGACGCCACACCATCCCTCACCAGAGCTGAAGCCACGGTCTGGAGGCAACTCCAGACCAACACCTATCCCCACCTCACGCTCCTCCTTTATCAACCGCACTGTCCTTTCTGTACAGAGCGAGCTACCCTATACCGCACCATAAGGGTCTGCCTCAATATCTCTAATAATTCCCTCAACCGGAACGCAACGCACGAGCAGTGGGAGATAGTGCTCACCAGCTCGCCATTGGAGGATCAGCGAACGCTGATCGCCAGAGCCGAAAGTGCTGCCACCGCAGCTGGGGCTATGTAATGAAGGCTCCACCCACCACGGCGATCCACCCAACTCCGTGCCCCATCAAAATAGTTTTCTCTCTTTATCATTTGTTTTCTCTTTTTGTATCCAGTACTATGTTTACTATCCGTAATTGCCACTCTTTCTGGTGGTTTCCAGAGAAAACAGCGGTCAGCCTTTCTAGCCCCGCGAACTTACATCCTAGCTTTTGCGCGGTTACCGCCGTGAAACATAACCCGCACGTGAGCGTTGGAGGACTTCTCGCCACAGATAACTATCGCACTTGTAACAAAACGGTTCTGATAAGATGAGTGCCGTTTTGCGTGGTGATAACTTCGACGCTGATTTGTGACCGCATGCACTGTTGCCACTAGCGGCTACTTTCCACCAAAGCGGCTACTTCTTAGAAGCATATGGTGCTTTAGATTTGAGGCTGCCTCCCTGGCTACCTTTTATTTAACTAGGCCACCAGACGAGTCATGCGATTCGCATGGCTGGCGTCTGGTGGCATTGTTGAATGCGATGGGTCGTATGCTAGTTCGTAAGGACCTTCATGGGTTATGTAATGGCCACTGCGTCTTTACACTTCACTGCAGTGGTAGTAGCAAGGAATGTGGTGAGTGACTATGACTCACTGCAGCGTCGCTTGCTGACAAAGGGCAGCAATGCTGTGCTGTTTTTTGCAGCGGTGGCGCCGCCGAACAAATGTGACGAACGAAGAAATGTGACAAACGAATAAATGAGCGAAGGTGTGACAACACAGCGACGAAAACGTGGCAACGCTGGAACTATATTAAATAACAAACATTTCTCAATGAGAGAACACCACACCTATTATATACATGAATGAATGAGTTTATTTCTTCTGTTTGCAACAGAAAGGAAGCAGAAGCTAAAGGCCATGTGGCCTGACAAAGGCTTCTGCTCCCACAACAATTCGGCACGCAGGCCGTACGCAGCAACATGTATCATACAAACATACTGAAATCAACTGGAGAGTCGCGAGACAAAATATTATTTTCGTGAAACAGAACATGTCTACAAGAAATATGTGAAAGAAACAGGATACTCAAAGTACGATGCATTTTGTTTCAGGCGAACTACAACCAGAAAACAAAAGAGACAAAAGACTGACAATATATACTGTGGTTCTAATCAGACATACTCAATATTGTTCAGAATGAGAAAATTTTTGTGTGATTTATTCGAACATTCCATAATTTCATCCTCAAAATCACGTAGGCGATTTAGAAGTGAAGGTGCCTGGTAACTGACTAGTTGTTTTCCGTAATTGGTTCTTATTTTTGGTGTTCTCATGTTATGTTGTCGAAGGCTGTAATGCGGATTGGTAGGTACATTCAAGATGTACTGTGATTTCTTTTGTTTAATATATTGCAGCAACTTGTAATAATGCACCTTGTTTGCCTTTAACATAGAATGTTTCATAAAAAATGGTGTGGTTCTAAAGTTTTATGCAGGGCCATAATATCGCTCGAATGCTCGTAAGACTCTTTTTTTCTGGCACTATCAATTTATTCGAATTTTTTTGCGAAGTAGTGCCCCAAATTAATATGCAGTAGGTTAATCTAGAATAAAAGAGTGCGTAGTATAAAGAACTTTTCAACCATGGAGGAACCAGAGTACTCAGTCTGTATAAGCAACCAACAGTTCTGCTTAGTTCCATAGCAATTTGTCGATGTGCATGTTCCAGGCCAAATCTTCTTGGAACCACACTCCCAGAAATTTTTGACATTTTACCTGCTCTATCAGCCTACATCACGTGCGTAACCGCAATTGTTAGACAAAAAAAAGAAAGGAAGGAAGCAAAAGAAAGAAAGAGGAGCGTTTGCGAGTTGCTCTGCTTCTGCGAATAAGTTTCGTGCCGGCTTGTCGTCGTCGTCGCATGTAATTGTCATTACAACTGTAATCACGTATTGCATACCCTTCTTTGCTTTTGCTCATCTTGCAGCAGAGCACACAAGTCGCAAGAATAACTGTGCATGTTCTGTAGGGGGAATGCCAGAGTGACTATGGATGTTACGAAAGAACGATCTAGTATTGTCACATTACCTCGACAGCGTCGTCAAGGTCGACAAGTACGATTAACTGGATTATGCCAGCGAAACATTACGTCTAAGGACCGCGTACTCCTAGATAGTTGGCAAACTGTATCGCCTACAAAAACAAAAAGCATGTGCATGCCATATACAAGGTGCTTCAGACAACACTTCAAAAAATTTTGAAGGTTGCCTGTGGCAGATAGCACAGTACTAGTTGATGAGCTGGTCTACTCGAAAAGGCGGGCAATTACTTGCACAAAAAACCGAAATCGACTTTTTAACAAAAATTCACCAATTTCGTTTTAACTAGCAGTGTGTTCAATGGGGCTGGTTGGTGCATCTTTAGAATAAAAACAGGAACAGCGCAACACAGGACGAGGGAGTAAAGAGCAGTGCTCTGTGC
This sequence comes from Dermacentor andersoni, assembly GCF_023375885.2. Lineage (NCBI taxonomy): Eukaryota > Metazoa > Arthropoda > Arachnida > Ixodida > Ixodidae > Dermacentor > Dermacentor andersoni. Next base: position 129,976,747 of record NC_092818.1, on the reverse strand, counting down.
TGTGCTTTTTGCTCGCTCGTACTGTGTTGCGCTGTTCCTGTTTTATTCTACTGTTTTAACTAATTACCTTATGATCAATGTTGCAATTTACAAATTCTAGCCGCGGAGTTCGCAAGGCGATATCCACTTGGAACGAATTTGCGGAGAACTGCATCGGCGTTCTGGTGATTTTCGTGCCTCAATGCATAAAACGATGTTTTGTTAAGAAAGTAACTGGAACTCCAATGCATTTCAGAACGAATTCTTAAAGCGATACGCAGAATGGTGCAGCAGGTATCTTGGCATTATCTATCACATATCACATTCGACCGGACGTGTGCCAGATGACTGGAAACAAGCAAAGATAATACCAATCCATAAATAAGGTGATACAAACTCTCCTTCCAACTACAGACCGATATCACTAACTAGCACATCATGCAAGATACTAGAGCATATAATTTTAAAACACCTAACAACATATTTTGAAGAGAATGGCATACTAACACCCAATCAGCATGGATTTCGGCACGGGATGTCAACAGTAACACAGTTGACTGAAGTTATACATGACCTAACTCAGGCTATTGACAACCGCGGTCAAACAGATATAATATTTCTAGATTTCAGCAAAGCATCCGACTTTGTGTGTCACAACAAGCTAATTGCAAATTATTGGAAACAGAAGCATTACAGCCTGGACTAGGGATTTTTTATCACAACGTTCACAGTTCGTTTTCCATGATCAAGCATCATCTGATACAGTTCCTATCACATCTGGCGTTCCCCAGGTCTCGGTCTTGGGGCCCTTAATATATTCAATTTACATCAATGATATCGTCACTAACATAGCGTGCAGCATAAAGCTTTTTTCAGATGATTGCATTATATATGAAGAAATAAGAAGTTATGAAGATCACCTTACTTTGAACAGATGCCTTAACGAGACAAATGCCTGGTGTGAACAATGGCAAATGTCTATTAACATCAAGAAATCAGTGACAATGGTAGTAACAACAAAGAAGATTAAGTCAGGATTCACCTACCTTCTCAATGGTACACCCCTAACTAATGTTCAGCAACACAAGTATCTAGGACTGACTCTAGCATCTGACTTGAAGTGGAACAAGCACATTGCCAACATCACTTCAGCAGCTACCCGTAAGCTTTTCATCCTTAAAAGGTCCCTGAAATCTGCTCCCAGTCATATCAAACGGCTATGCTATAAAACCTTTGTGCGACCAGTACTAGAATACACCAACATGGTTTGGTTTCCTGACACAAAGACAAACATAACCGAAGTGGAAAAAGTTCAAAGGAAAGCAATACGGTTTATTCACTACAAGTACAAAACCACTGACTCGCCCACTGAAGTCCTGGCTTTATCCGGAATGGACACACTGGTAAATAGAGCAAAGCAAGCTCGGCTAAAATTCATACACAACCTGCTGTACAACCGCTTTAACATAAATTCTTCAAAATACATTACTTTCTCTACGTCCCGTATTTCACGTCATAAGCATAATAAAATGTTAGTTGAGTACCGCTCTTAGGGAGTGGAACCACCTCGACTCAGCAATAGCTGATATAGAATCGCCATCAACTTTTAGTTACATGACAGAAAATATTAAGGAAAAACTGCTAGAAAACTTTTAGTCTTATGCAAAGTTGTTTTTTACATTGTTTAGATCTATCTCTTATGTTATGTTAGATTGCATTAATATTCAAAAGACTAGCGCAAAATAGCAGGGACAAAGACAGAGAAGACGACAGGACGAGCGCTCGTCCTGTCGTCTTCTCTGTCTTTGTCCCTGCTATTTTGCGCTAGTCTTTTAAATAATGATGACACACCAACTAGCCCAGCTTTCTGCCTTGATAGATTGCATTAAGTTATACACTGTTAGGTTGTAAATAGTTGTGTTGCATTTATATTTCACGAGATTGCATTGTATGACAATTTATTATATTTACAACATCTGTTTTATCGTTATAGTTAACTTCACTAATTATATGTATGAAACGATGTCTTTCATTTTCCTTTTTTTTTTGCATTTTGTATTTTTCCAGACTGTACTGCGTAGCTACATGCAATGTATCTAGTTTATTGTACTTTGTATACACATGTTCTATGAAAAAATGTATCAACGCATACATTGTAACAATATGCCCACCTGCTATAGTCTCAATAAAGAGACTGGCAGTATTGAAAATAAATAAATAAAAAATAAATAAATTCCTCCGCAAAGTTCGGGAATTAATACCTCGAAGGCGGTGTCATCTTGAGAATTTCTTCCAAGTGGATTCGCCTTGCAAGCTCCACGGCTAGAATGTGTAATTTACAATATGGCCCAGAAGGTACTTAATTAAGAAGCCTAATTAGCATTTTTAATTAGTCGGTTATACATTTCAATTCTTTGTGCAAGTAATGCCCGCCTTTTCGAGCAGACCAGCTCATGAACTAGAATCCTTGAAACATTTTTTTGAAATGGTTCGCTGTAACACTCGTCACATGTTCAGGGTGATTCCTTTTTCCGGAAATGAGCATGTGCATATCGTATGTCCACACTTTTTCTGTACTGATACTTCATATGCCGCACTCTATTTTTTTCTTTTGCAGATGACGTGCCAGAAGAGAGGCGCATCTCACGTGACTGGTCCCCACGGCTTTTTCATTGCGTCACGATTCATCCCGACGTTTTCTCGTTGGCTGTGATAAGGTGCGGGTAACGAGCACGCGAGGAGACGGTTGCCTCTTTTTGCGGTACTCGGCACACGCGTATCAGTTTTCTTTCCTGTTTTGCTACTCTCTTTATTACTTTTAAAACCTCTTCATTTCAATCATTCTGTGAAACAGAAATGTTTTCGCAGAGATCGCCGGCTCCTACTTGTGTTGACACACCTACTACGGTGTTTAACTTCGCTTATAATGCGACTTCCGTGGTCGTTATCTTGTTGTCGGAAGAGTAAGCAGATCACGAATAGTAACGCACAAGGAATACCACTATTCCGTTTCAGGGAACTCCTGCCCACGAGGAGTGGTCTACGCGTCTTAGGAGAATCATTTCCTCGCTCCCTCTGAACTACTCGTGATAGTTTGTGATTGAAAAGGTGTTCGACTCCGCTGAAACGCGAAAGGATGCTTCAGTGGCTTTCGCACAAATCGCGGGCACGTCACCTCACCTTTATAGAAACACCCGCGCTGTGGGTGGTACGATGGAGCGAAATGTGCGCGTGATTTCCTGGCCGGCGCTTTCGAAAGACTGCATCAAAAAAGGCAATGGTTGTGACGCGGCGACTTAAGCTTAAGTGACTTTCGCATTTCGCGCGGCTTTCACTTGCCACATATGTCGCTGTTGCATGAATATTCCGGTATTCATTCTTGCACTGCTTTGTCTTGCACGCTAGCTTACTAAGACAAACACTTGACAAGCGAGTGTAGGGTTCACTAAAAGCTTTTAAGAGCTTTCAACTACTCGCGTGGGCCTGCTACAGAGTGGTTGAAGTGCTGTCGTCGCGTACTTATTGCGATGTTAGGAAGTTTGCTTGGGCTAAAATAGGCTAGCGAATCCAAGGTGGCTGAGGCTGTTGCGGTACTTTGAGAGCGGGATGATGTGCGTGTCATGTGCGCGGTTTCAGAGCGCGTTATTTAAGCTTTAACTGTCGCCGCGGAACCTTCTGTGTGAAGTTGGGTCATCGTACTATTGTGTTCGTCTCTTCGCGGCGGCAGCATGACGTGCGCACTTGGTTGCTGTTCCAGGCTTAAAGTCGCAGCTTATTACAGTGCGTTTTCTCCGTGTGGTGGGGATATCACGCAGAATGAAAGGTAAAACGAAAGATGCGAAAACCAAGAACAGTCCCAGCTATGAGAAATCTCAACATCCCTACAAGACATGACTGTGGCGTGTGCGCGACTGTTCCTCTCTGACTGTCATCGTTCCCTGTTGTTCTCGTTTACGAGGAACGAAGGAAAGCTGACATCTTACGGGGCATAAAACGCACATTTAGACGCGTCGACGTACCCCAAATTCGTCTCTGCACTCACTCCGCGCCAGCCCACTGAGGTGCTGATACACTTTTTTCTTTTCCCACGGCGAGCGTGAATGTTTATCATCAAACATCTCCCTGGAACTGAGGTGAAACAGCGCGAAAAAGACGAGGACACAAGGACAGCGCTGTTTCACCTCAGTTCTAAGTATGAACCAACTAGCCCTCATCAAGATCTTACTAACCTCCCTGGAATTCGCGACGAGGCGAGCACTGACGTGGCGACCACTCACAAACTTAACGGCATATAGCCAAATTTAATAGTCAGGAGCGAACGACGGAATGCCATGGCGACGCCGAAGAAGAAGGCGGAGGTAGCACTGCGACCTACGAAGCGTGATATTGGTAGGCACGCTGCACTGATCGAAATCGCAGCTGTGAAGCTTACTTTACAGAAGAAGAAAAATTTAGTTGCCAACATGCGAAAGGAAATATGCAAAGGAAAATTTTGGCTGGTCGTACCACAGCTGACTAGCAGAAGCGTGACATCTGATTATCAGCCAGCAGAAGGTCTAGAAGGGTGAGCGAGAGGCAGATTAGGAGGCACGGGTGCGAGAAAGTCGATAGGAAGGAGCATGGAGGACAAGTATAACGTGTACAGTATTCACAATTTTCTGCAGCGTAGGGGAGCGCACGCAGAACAGTCGGCGTTTTGGAGACAGAGCCGTCAATGTGAAACGGGACAGTAGATACGCGTTTCTGTTGTTCCTGCTCTGCAGCAGAAAAAAGTTCAATGAAGGAGATTCTTCATCGCCTAAACAATATAGGAAATGGCAGAGAGTGACGTTCTCACTTCATTGTTTATAAAAATCACTATTTCATATCCCTGTTTCCTTTCATATTGGTAAATAGTGTGCGTGAGATTATGCTAAGGAAGTATGCGTAACGCTGTCCAAGTTGACACTTTGAATAGCACCAAGATGGAGAGCTCTCGACTGGCATGTCTGCGCTGCGAATGAAATCGGCCTCTATCGTGGATCTTCAGGTAGCCAGATTCCCAGCAGTTCTAAGAAAATCAGTCACGAAAGCAATTCATTATTACGACTCATTGACTGTAAGGCACAGTAGGCTCGCCACTGATAAACAAAGCCTCCCCCCCCCCTTCTTTTTACTGCCCTCGCAAGTAGCCCCCCCCCTTTTTTTTTTCACGAATGTGCGAAGTCGGCAAAGCTGCTGAGCATTCAGGCAGGCTGAAGAACGTCAAACGACAAAGTATGGGACGAAGAAAATGTCTCGCCTGCCTTCGCTGTCCCATAGTTCGCGCTCTTCGTTGTGTTGACTTTCCTTGCGCCCCGAGATCGAAATTACAACCTTAATAAGGTAACCTACATAAAACGTACCGCATTTTATCATGTAAAGGAAGTTACTTGCTGTTACTTCAAATATAGGCAACAGCCGTGCGGTATTCGATGTTCCGGTAACTATTCTCCGGTCGAAAGGCGACTTCGATCAGATTAAATGTCATTGGAGAAAGTTATGAGGAACTTCGGCGCCAGATATCGTGCATACATGACACCACATCTAGCACTGCGGTTATCTGTAAACATCTCCTCTAAATTTTACTCTTGTCAATGCCATTTTGAGACCTGACGGGAAGAAAAAACCAAAAGAACAAACCAGCACGACTACTACATTTAGGAACGAAAAAATGCGACGTTACAAAGGTTTCAAATAGTACGATAGCTTGCTAAACCGCTGTGAAGTTGAGGAGTCAAGTTCACTGGATGTTCTCCTTCCATCGCTCACCTGCCGCATTACGCATGATGACAGAATATCTACGTTTTCGCTGTTCTTTTGGATTCTCGAGACATGGAAATGTGTTTCTTAGACTCGCCTCTTCGTTTCCATCTGCGGGAATAAGCCTTGCGATCGGGTTTGTGCATGAGGAAGACGGCGTATTGACAGCTCGCGCCACCTTTGGTCGTGGATTACACAAACAATTTGCAGCTAACGGCATCTCTATTCGCTACGCCACTTGAGGTGACGCAGAACATTGTAGCATTAACTGCGTCTTGTGTTGTGCTTAGCATACTGCTGTTCGTGTGCTAGCTGTACCTCGTTTTTTTTTTTTCTCAGAGATTAACCGCAACCGTAAGGCAATGTATTCGTGTAAGTTGTTTTGACATGCCATTATTGAGGTGTGCGCACATTTCGGGCCAATCAGCCGGAAAGGAACCGTTCCCACTTACACGTTTCATCCAGGGCAAACAGCGAAGAGCTTGCTAGACATTTTCCGTTCAGTGCTTGGCTGTTAGTGGTATACAAGTGGCCATATTCCTATGTCATTCATCATAACATTGGCATCATGATATTTCTGCACCTTGCGGTTTGAATGCACAAGAGGTTTGAAGGCTATCTGCAGTTGCTCCTTTGGTACTAGCAACAGCTGTCACTGATTGTTCAAGTTATTATCCATTGCCAACAGCACTGCCGCAGATAACCTCTCTCGTACAAACGAGGAAAGCTATGAGCATAATTCCAGCCCAGCGTTGATGTTATAATATTCGCACTGTTCACTCCTTGCCCTTGTTTCGTTGGTCATTGACAAGCACACATGACCGTTAGGAAGATCTATCAGCTTCGTCATGCTCAATGTTAGGTACTAGCAACATTTTATAGGCTAAATTCTATGTTGTCTCCAAAAACAGATTCCCAAGTTTCCCCCATCTTTATTGTTCTGGTGTTATTCGTACGATATCCTCACCTGTTATAAAAATATTTCTGGCATTATCTGTTTATATACTCCCAGAATATAAGGGAGAAGCGTGGCCTAAAAATTAGCCCTTTCTCGACATAATGTGTAATGTTTTAAATATAATTGTCTGAAGGCATGACAACTTAAAGATATGTAAACCGCAAAATAATACGTAAGAGAAACCAAAAGCAACTGCACAGGCTGAAGTTAGCTTAAGATCCCGTTACGTAGACGGCAAGCAAACGAAAATGAACTATTAAAGGTGCAAGTAGAATTCGTTCTTCGGCGATGCTGATACGTATAGGCATGTGGGATGAGTGCGGCCTAGTATTCGTGTACCTTGCTTCTCAGTTTCTCAGTGTTTGAAACGTCTACCAACACTTGTAGCATAAACGGAAAAAATCACGACCTATTGGCTTCTTACTTATTTCCAAAGTCAGCTACGTAGTGTTCGGGGCTTGACGAGCACTGCAAACTAGTTGCTCGGCAAGGCCAAAGTGATGGCCACTTTGTAAAGGAAGCAGCTCCTACACGAGCGAGGTACTTTTCTAGCGGCTTTCTAGCGGTGGACAGGTCCTAGCCGGAACAACTTGCCCGCGAAAAGCGAAATTGGAAGACTGCAGATGAGGGAGGTAAAAGGGGGGCAACAACAATGCTCAAGGAATCGAATCACGCCGCAGATTATAGCGGTGTTTGTAAGGGGGGAAAAGAACAACATAAACAACGGTGCTATTACGTCAACTTGATCAATCGGATTTCTCCGTTTGATTCATATGAAATTTTTGATGTTTTCCATTCGCATTTCATCGATTCATGGTAATATAAGCTCAAGCACCAGTAACTTAGAAACGGATATCTTCGGGACACAGATCTGCACATATTAAAATGTAGGAACATTACTTACCGATTCACGTGTCAGAAAACAGCGCTTGCACAAGTGCGGAATCTTTTTTTCCCAGGTACAAGCGCGGCTACAAAACCAACTTGGAATCGGTCGAGAACCTGGAAGGAGTAAAAAAAAAAGGCTGCTTTAATGTACGCTTTAGTTTATACTGATGTGGATATTATTATCCCCGAAGCAAGGGAAAATAACGTTATGTTTGAGGTAAAACACTGCAGTACCTGCTGGGACGCTTGCCAGTGTGTTAGCCCCTATCGCCACCTGTGAACTGTACCCATCTCCCCACGGAATTTCATAGCCATCATCCTGAAACCATTGTTTTAATCCACGAGCGCACATTAACAGACGCAGAAAAACTTCGCTTTTTCTACTTTTCAGTTCGAGCAGCCACCTCTTCTTATGTAAAAGCAAATCGCGCACAATCACAGTCCAAGACTACCACCGCCTTCGTTACATCTAGATAAGATGTGAAGAGACATTGATCCGCCATTCGTACCTCGTAAACCTCGTGATAAAGTGTCCACGCTAAGTATTACGAACCTTCGTGTTAGCCGTGCGTGACCGCCAGAGACGTTTGTCGTTGTCGTGGCCGTCATAGATGTTACCCTTTACGTGCTGTACTACTGAGGCAGCTGCAAAAGAGCTCTTATCAACGAATACCCCCGTGACCCACTGAGAGACCTGCCGATGTGCCAATGGAAGCCACAACTGTGGTTTATTATATAACGGGCTCTATACAGTGATCCGTAGTTATAAGCATTCTGAAACCAAACTGCATTCCCTGAGTTATCACTCAAATTTAAAGGAGCTTGCAGTAACTTAGGCTCTGGAACCGTCTAGTAGGAAACCTTACATAAACATGCACCAAATTAAAGATTGCATTCGTAGTTACGTTCGGTCAGATGCGCTCAGGAAATACCAGCGTTCACTCTTCTCATGTACACATTTGGCGGCAGCGATGACCTATCGGTTATGTTCACTCAAGGCATCGAACCGAAGAGAGGTCAGTTACGTTGACGGCTCAAATGATAATCCGTTTGGTGAAAGGAAGCGAAATTTCCACAATCGAAATTCCCGATAGATGCTCACACTTAGACACACTGCTATTTGCAATGAAATTACGTTGCTCTGCGCTTTTTATCAATTAAAGCATTCATAAAAGTTTGCTTACGCTGTACCTACTTTTTTTGGTAAGACTGTGCCCCCTTTCTTCCACTGCGACAAGTCTTTCTGAGCAGGTTCTCATTACAATTACCGTTTTGCATCATAGACCCGAGTATCGGTCAAGGCCCTACAGTATATATCTGCGTCTGCTATACGACTCTAGGGCAACAACAGTTTTCATGGACAAGCACAACAACAGAAATGCACAATGCAAACGCTGCACAGTATATCTACCACAGTGTGCTTCAGACGGGTCCGTTCCGAGGTTATGGTTCGACGATGCAGCGATTAGTTCGACATAAAATAGCGGTGTTGTTGTCGTGGGACGTGGCTTTACTGAGAAAATATTCTATCACAATTTATATTTCCCGCACCTTGTTTGTCAGCGGTAGCGCCATGAGGCCACACAACGCCGTTTAATTTTTTACACGTGCAAAGCGCTGTCATGTATCACGTTTCCGACGTAGAAAGCTAAGTTTTTTTTTTTCAATTTCTGCATGAATATGTTGCCCCTTAAGATATATGTTTGTTACGTACAATGTCATTGTAACAAGGAATCAGGTTTATTTAGGTTTAACTGTGTTGTATAGTTGCGGCTTCGGGTAAACTGCTGTCTCAAATTTCATTGCAATTAAATTTACGTACTTCATTAGCAAATGTGTCTGTATCTAACTTTTATTTTGTTCTTTTCGCAAAATCGCTTCCTGTACCGTTAATTAGACAAAACCAACGCAGATTTTTTCTTTTTTTTTTCGGCTTGTTTTTATAAAATACCGCTGGAAATACCCAGGCGCATGACTTTATTCTAGCGGCACTACACAGACCAACTGCAAGATTATGAGTGAGCAAACTTTTTTTTTTCTTCGGACAGTCTTCGACAGGAAAAGACGCGACTGGGCTTTTTTTTTTTTTTTCGGCTTGTTTTTATAAAATACCGCTGGAAATACCCAGGCGCATGACTTTATTCTAGCGGCACTACACAGACCAACTGCAAGATTATGAGTGAGCAAACTTTTTTTTTTCTTCGGACAGTCTTCGACAGGAAAAGACGCGACTGAGCTTTCTTTTTTTTTTCGGCTTGTTTTTATAAAATACCGCTGGAAATACCCAGGCGCATGACTTTATTCTAGCGGCACTACACAGACCAACTGCAAGATTATGAGTGAGCAAACTTTTTTTTTTCTTCGGACAGTCTTCGACAGGAAAAGACGCGACTGAGCTTTTTTTTTTTTTTTTTTCGTAAGTGTCGGAACCGACGTGAATTGAACACACTTTTTTCCGACCTGTCGAAAATATTTTACAGTTGCTAACATTAGGTCATGCTAATGTTTTCCGGGACACTTTCAGCTTATTCTAGGATGTGGGGAAGAGCTCACTTTCCAAGCGCTCGTAAGCTGCCAGTCCCGCTGTGTAAGATTATCCGGTAAATTCTAACGCGAGGAGTGGGTTACAGCTGTAGAAATGGTAAGCGAAGCATTAGTGCATGCACCCCTGTGAAGAGCGCAAGAAGGTGACAGTACATTTTAGTGCTTTACTGAGAAGGCGTGACATCGCCATAGCGCAAGTTTTGTTGTGTTGCACGCTAATAATGCTTTATTTTATCCCTTATAGTACAAAACACTCTGTAGTGCGCTGATGCCTCGCTGCATTTGAACGGCCTTGTCGTGCTTAACGTAAGTCAGGCTTCGTAACAGCGTCACAAACAGAAAAAAAGAAAGCCTCGGCGGCCCCACGTGGCACGTTTCCCAGCGCTTCATTACAACGCTCAGGTGCTACAAGTATAGCTGCTATTTAGCCCTCAGGATTACAGCGCACAACACTAGTTATCGCGGCATCTCGGTGGTTATAAAATTTCAACGTTGCTCTCCGTCGCAACATGCGTTTATGCGTTCCGAAGCTTTCGAACATAGCTTGAAAGAAAAGTTGTTAAAGCCATCGCCTTAGTCCCACAACTAAAACCTGAGCAGCCCCAGCGTTTGATGCGGTGCTATGAAGCTGTTGAGACTTTTCAGCGCCAAGGTGGCGCCTTCTCTTCACGTGCTGGCCTCTCAGCCCAATTTTCAGCCACCCTACAGTTGACTCTGGGCAGAGCTACCACGGGTGACACTAAACGAACTCAGTTAGCGCACACATTCAAATCTCTAATCTATTTTCGCAGAGACGAAACTATTTTTTGCACTAGTTCGCAGGGAATATCAGTACAAACGTATGAACAGCAGCTAGAGTACTTTTTTTTTTCGCGTACAGCAAGCGGCAACTTAAGTACACGTAATTAGCTTGAGGGACTTATAGACCCTAGCTGTTGGCAATAACATTCCGGTTGACATGTTACTCAAAATCGCGACCTACCCGAGAAGACAGGTCATTAGTCTGCTATTCTAACTCGTATTCTCTGCAGCGCTACATTGGAAATGTTAGCTTTGACGAAGCGAACTCATTGGCAATGTCTATTCGAGCAAGGGCAACAAATCGGCCGCTTGCTGGTGGAGATGCTGCTGACGAAATATTTACTAGTTACGATCAATTTTATTTAAACGCTCACGGAAGACATTCGTTATTCAATCGTTGATATTACACATCATTGCCCCAGCTGGCTTCATAAACGCCAGCTCGCTATGATAACTATTGAACATAGAGAAAGTTGTTCGTATTTTAGTCTCACATAAAAAAACACACATCAACTTATTGCTTAACACCAAGGAACTTAGTCAGATAAGGAAGGGGCTTTCGCTCGTTTTGTTCTACAGGGTACATAGTGTCAAATTTTTTCCGCGGTCGAAACGCACAACGGAACCGTGGCACTTAGTCGCCCATAGGTCCGATAATGCTGGTCTGTGGATTACAGTCAGTCAGAGCGTGGCAATGTTGCACCGCCAACGCCGTACTCGCTTACTTGGACAAACTGGCCGGTCTGAAAGAAGAGCTCCCCGACAACGCTGTATAATATCCGCGAGTAAGCCGTACCTCCCTCAAAGCCAAGAGGTACAAACCTAGTGATGAAAACTCTGTGAACTCAGCAGTAAGAAGCTTGATTTGGAGCCTGAGCGCGGCATCAAACCTAATCTAAACGGGAGTGTTTCTGTAGGTTGTCTCGGTGTGCCGACGTTCAGATGGCTTCGGCGCACTGTAGCACGTGGAAATGAGCTTGAGGAAGTGCTAGCAAAGCTCCTGGCCCGTTCTAAGTTCACTTCCGTCATGGCACCCATATAGATATTTTATTTCCCCACGAACTTCGACGTCTTGCGAGCCCGGCGTGTCTAAATAGAATGCGACGGGGGGCAAAGCAGTAGCGATGTCCACGTGTTTAGTGTTGTGGCATAATGCTCTGAACCCAGTAGCCTTAGCTTCAGCAGCCGTTCTCTCACACGCACACGAGCAGGACTCGCTTCACCGGGACGATTCGCTGTCGAACGCAAATGAGGTTACTCCGTCGTTTATGACCTGTGTCAATAACGCAAGCGCACAAGCGAATGCATGCCAGATATGCCAAGCGCTGCATTTCGTTCTCACTCAAGCTTTCGCCTAGAGTACCTGTCACGAGTCAGGGAATTTCGCTTTGTCACGCGCGGCAACACTTCGCGGCGCGCGTTTGCGTCAGGGGTATTCTCTTGCGTATGTGTGTGTGTGTCTGTGCCTGTGTCACACGGATTCATCTAGCCTTTCCTTTGAAGCTGCAAAGCCCGTGAAATTTCGGCAATTGAGCAACTGGCAGAGGGGGCGCCACTGATTATGTCTCGCATGATCACGGTGCTTTGTCATAAGCATTAACGAGCACGAAAGTTTATGAGACAATAGCCACTGGCGGTCCCCAGTTGCGCAGCAGGAGGCAAACCAAATCTCCAATGGAGGTGTTAAATTTATTTTCTTTCACTCACCGATGCACGTAATAATTAATGATTAAGATCTAATCTTCTAAATAGTCTAAGAGTACGATATCCCTGTAAACTTCACGGTTTCGCACACATTGTTGCCTTTCCTTATTTACTTGGTTTACTTACTGGATGGGGTCCGCGTCTTGTTGTTCTTACTTTTTTGTTTGCATACAAACTATGGCGATACTTTATCAGTGGGTCTTAATTTCAGTTCCTGCTGTCTATTTATCTCTCAGCCTTATGCGCAGATAATATGCTAATGCTACAAACTTCTTCTTGTGAATGTAAGTCGCACCAATTCTTGTACGTTGTTTCTGTTCCTACATATATTTGCTAAACGCGGCAGAAACAGTTCCACCCGTCAAAGCCGTCAGGCTGATCTCCCTTTTTTACGTGGCGGAACGCAAATGCACATTAAGTTCAAACCACTCGTGAAGATGAAAAAACTAGCAGAGCAGGCGTCAAGAAGTGGTCGAAACGTCAGACACGAAATAACCACTTATCGTTTAACATCGCTTAAGAAGGAAGAAAAAAAAAAAAGAACTGGCGTTCGTAGTGGTTCCGAAAGTGTACACGTTCACTGTGCCCCTTAAACTCGAGGCCTTCGCAGCCGCGAGGCATGAAGCTTGCATGAGTGTGGAGTTTATATTAAGGCGTACTGTGTGTGTGTCTTCTCTCCTATCTTTTCTTAAAGCGGCCCTGAAGCCCTACTCGTAAAACCTAACTTTTTGTCTTTGTTTTTTTCATCTGAGGCATCCTATTCTTTCGCGACGAAGAAACTGTTATAGATGCCGCATTGCTTGTCTCAAAGCAGCGTTGCTAACGCCCAGGCGATCTTTTTGAATGCAGAACGCCGCCACCTTGCTTCCATGACGAACAATGGGTTGCGAAGCAAACAAAAATTAAGTTGTTAGCGTGCGTTCGTTCCTTCGTACCAATTTGGCTGAGAATGCAGTTCAAAATTCAGGTTACAGTACAATGTGAGGTCAAACGGGATTCCCAAGCAGGTATGTCTGCAATTGAACCATCGACCAAGCTGTTCGTGCCATGATCTGGAGTGAGCCTCTAAACGCATCGAACAGTCGGTATAGCTCACGACTACTGTTAAAGGCAACTGAATTAAGAGACCGAGAGTCCCTTGAGTCTGCGGCATCTTCTTTGTTCTTTTTTCACCGACGCGCTCGCGTGCGCTGTTTGTGAAAAAAACCGGCCTACGGTAGTCTTAATCGTTACTGACGTAACAGAAGGCATGACGTAGCCGAAGTGACGAAGCAATCGCGAAACTGATTTCAGCGCGAGAAAAAGCGGGTAGCAGTGTTTCAGGGCCCCTTTAATCGTAGTAGGGTTCTCTATACCGTCCTCGCCGAGGTGTTGCAGTGAAACAGCTGGGCGAAGTTTCATTTCGCCTGCCTCGAGTTGAAACAAAAATGAACGGCAGCCTTTTCATTGGTGCTTTCTGTGTTGTCACGGCTCCTGGTGCCGTTGGTGCTGCGTGTTTGACGTTGTTGTTGTTGTTGTTGCTGTAGCACGCCCTGTTGGCGTTTCGTGTGCGTGTATGTCTATTGCCCCCCTCCCCCCCTCCCACTCCTCGACCTTTTTCCCACTGTATCCAAGCGCCACCACCGATGACTGTATGAACTGTGTACTTGTGCGTGTATTTCAAAAATGAATTATGATGAAGTCTGGACATTAGTAAAATTCAAGCAGCAAGGGAGAAAAAGAAAACAAAGAAAGGATGAAAAGAAACTTTCGCCTGCATCTTGACTCACTGGTCTTGTGTTTTGAATTTCGTGTGTATCGATCTTTTCTGCGGAACATGGCTGGCATCATGTGTATATTAGCAGAAGAAACATTGGAGATGAACTGGCCGCAAATGCCATTTTGTTATTGCTATCTTAGCGCACTGACTTTTCTTTTGTGCAGCAGGATTTGAAACGTGCATACTTATTTAGCAGAACAAGAACAACGGAAGACGCAGAGGTAAAAGGGAACAGAACGAGCGTTCGTCCTGTGTACTTCTAACTGGGTGTGCTCCGTTGTTTTCGCGCTGATTAATAAGTATGCATCCATTCCAACTCGCCCGTCTTTCTACCTTATTGAAATGTGTAATGTCAAAAAGAATCTCCAGCGCAAGCACGGCTTCAAACAATCGTAAATGTGGTCGACCCCAAGCTCAGTGTACATGACACGTGTGATATACGTACCGTCAGCATAAATTCAAACGCGAATAATTGCGAGACTATTCCAGTGAGTTGTTCCGTTTGAAGTAGAGGTGGGTGAATAACAACTTTTTCGAATACGAATCGAATCTAATACGAATAGTAATTATCGAATATCGAATGGAATATCGAATAGCCAACGCAGACGCATATTCTTACAGCATCAATACTTCTTTCGGCATATTTATGTATCACGCCTGTACTGATGAGTATAGTATAAAGATGACAGCTAACTATCAGGAAACTGCTAACTATCAGGGACAAAGGATCAGTTTTAAACTCAAGATAACTAATTGTCATAAAAATACACGAACAGCCTATCAACAACTGTAGAGCCGGATTGGAAACAAATTTTCCAAGAAAGAATAGCTGCTGTATAACTAGCTTTCCGAAAACGCTAAATAATTGGTTGCCGCAAAAAGGTCAGAAGTTGTGGGGAAAAGAAACTGCTTAAGGATTAGCGTACCGTAGACACGTGTAAAACGTTCATTTGCAAGGAAGAAATCACAGGTTGTAGCGTAAAAGATAAAATCAGAAATTGTTTTGTAGGCTTCAGCTGGGAAAACAAAACAAAGCTTGTATTACCCATTTTGTTTCTTCATTGCTTCGAAGAGTTCGTTGTTATCTCACTTCTGATAACTTCCAATACTTTATTTAGCGGACGTAGAACATAACCAGACTTTACCATTTGGCCGTTGCGAGATATTTGGGTAGTTCTTAATATTCAAAAATACCGAATAGTTCTTTATCAAGTGTGTATACAAATAGTTAGTGCGTAGTATTCTATTCGAATTCGAAACTTGGAACACTGGCGTAGTTGAGACTCCAAAATGTGCATTTGGGGCTACTCCATGCATTACATTGGGAACGTGCTACAGAGCTATTGGACGTGACACATAAAATTACGCGTAGCTGGCGTTTTGATAAGTTATTTCCTGTTCGCGCTTCAGTTTATACTGGCGCCACCTCGTCTCATCTGCTGTCGCTTACGTGGAATACGCGGACATAGCGAGTCACGCATAATATAGCAATGTGACACCGCAGAGAAACGACGTTGCTTGGAATGTACCTCTCCAACGAATATGCTATACTTAATAGCAACGTACACCTCTGCATACTAAACGTGTCACGCAGACTACACACAGTACACATTCCAATGCCGACAATCTGAAGTGCTAAATATTTAGCTACGCACCCAGCGAGCTGCCCAAAAAATTACTTGAGCTGGAAAGGTGTCGCTCTTTCCTTCCTTCTTTCTTTCTTTCTTTCTTTCTTTCTTCCTAGAAAACCCAGTTACAGCGTTCCCCTTCTCAAGGTAAGTGTTATACTGAATTACAGCAGGAATACCAAGCACTCACTGGTCCCTTCTAAGAAAAGTCCTCATCAGGTACGTGAGCCGCGCTTCTTCATTTCAGGTCACGGTAGCCAGCACTTTACTTAAACGGCGTCTTCCGAGAGCGTATATCATACAGACGGAAGTCATACATAAGTGCATAAAATTGCCGTGCATAGAGAGAGAAATGGAAACCACAAAACTTTTCAGACCTGGCAAGATGTTGACTTAGCATGATGGATGAAAGAACGCACGCTCGCAACCAGCATTAACATGTCCACACACGACTACGTTAAAATGTCTCATTGAAACCACTCTTTTCAATTTCAACTTAGGTATACGATGCACGCTCAATACGGTTAACATTGATAAATGTGCGCTTTTCAACGAGTTTGACGTAACCAGCACTATATGCCTTAATAGAAACAGCGTCTTGTTTTTTTTTCTAAGGTTCTTTTCCTAAGGTGCGAGTTAATGTAACTATAACATAAATTTACGCGAGGGAGCTGTTAGTAGTTCAGGAAGCATGTATAGCATGGTGCCGGGCACAAAAGTATAAACATATACTGTTTCTGCACATTTAACCAACACTGATGCTATATTCTCAGCTGTCGGAAAATGTCCCTAAATAGCCATGCCCGTTCGGCTGTCGCCATTATTTAAGGTAAGGCAACCCGAAGTTGGCTGCCTTGAAATGGCGAAAACGAGCTCTTCTATAGAAGGTACCGTGTTAGAGTGTACAAAGAAAAAAAAAAAAGGTCAACATTTTCTCATTAACGAGTGATTTCACAAGAGCTAGAGCTTTCCAAGATCACGAAGGCAAAAGATACCACTTTTTCAGTGCGGTGTATAGGACAGTTCGAATTCTGTAAATGTAACGCTACACTCTGCGCCAGACGGAACATCCCAAAAAAGCCACAGTGAGGCTTCTTACAGCGAAAACACGGGTATTGCAAGAATACCCGAGGATTTCGCCCTGCATTACCTGCGCAGCAATGCAGTCCAGGGGCGAATCGATGCGTCGACCCCAGTGCATCGATCCCCGGCGATTGCTCTGAAGGCGCTCTTGTTTCGGTGCATGTTCATGCGTTCTTGGAAGAGATACTCCTGCGGGGGTCAAACGCGTCGAGTGACCTCTGATTGCGCGATGATTGGGAGAGTTCAACCTTACACCCTCGACCTTGTTCCAAAGAGGTTCCGTTAAGTGAGTCTAACATATTTACAAAAATGTTCCATTTGCGAAGTTGAACATATGTGGAACACATGTGTTCCACATTTGAACACAGTTGAACATATATATGCTGCTCAGCGGTAGCACACCAGCAGGCTCTCGGCGAACACCTCGGGCAAATGAAATTGTCTATATTGCGGGCAATATGGGAGTTATTTCGACTCGGGCTACACGGAAAGCTAAGTGTAGGTTGCGGTGCTTTTAACGATACTGACAAAAAAAAAATGCGTTACTCGAAAACCAACACGATGCTGCCTGCTCCGAGTAGTGAGATAGACTGTTTTTTCATCAGATGTCGCATAGTGTGCTTGATCGATACTAATGGAACCAGGAAAATTACTCTAAAAAAGAGAACGAGAACGTTTTGAATTTTTCACTTGAGCTACTGGTGGCCTTAGCTGTTGCTACTTCGGCAACACTTTCTCATACCACGAGGAGCACGCGTGGCTTGAAGATCTACTATATATAAAAGTGCCTCACAAAAAGTGTTGCACGGCAACAAGTTCTTGTTTTATAAGAAGCCATGCATTAGATGGATAGTCAGTCCACCAAGTGCGTTCTTCCATCCTTACACGGAATTAATTTAGCTCAAAGCTATTGCCCCCTCGCGCTACGGATTCAGTCGTTCGCGGAATGTCGCCAGACTAAGCGTAAACAAAAAGTTAAAATATTTCTTCTAGTGAACCTAGTAGTTTGTCTACGAAAGAATTCGCAGGTCAGCACTTTCACTCCATAAACCTTTTCTTCGGCTGAAAATCAAGCCGCTCTTTCCAACGAGGAAAAAAAAAAAGTAAACGAAAGCAGAAATAACAAAGGCACCCGGGCTGCGTGGTGGGACGTCACCATTAACCGGAGCATGATGTCACAGCTACAAGCTGGCTTCCGTGCCGCCGTTTGACCGCTTGGGACAATGATGTTTACATGTTTAGGAAACAACAGAGGACGTACGGAAAAGTAAATTTAGCACGCCATGGCAGCAAAGGCTTAGTTCCATATTTGCATGCGCAAATCGCAGATTTTGATTTCGTTTTCATTACAGTATTTTTAGGATGCGCGCACCTTAACAGTTTCTTTTTATTACTTTACCTTTTCGACGTGTCGACGAATCGGAGGAAGGGGGCGCAGCGAGCGCGGGAGGTTCCGGAATGCCTTGACGCTTTTCGATTTTCTTTTTCTTTTTTTTTGCGCCTCTCAATAGCCGCAAACCTGCGACTCACATGCAAACACGCTGTTACTTTTCTCTTTATCTTCCTCTTCTTTTTTTTTCTCTCCATTTTATTTATTTAGTTATTTTTGAGCACGCACAAGACCACAGGTTGATGGCGGCTCAGGGACCGAAAATATACACAGAGCTGCGTAGGCGGCGTACACCAGGGCTGCGTTTGGCATCGTTATCGATAGGTGCCGCCAGAAGCATCGTTTCTAGCGTTGCATCCAGCTTGCACGAAACGAACACGGGAAATAGAAAACGTATACCTCACGGTACAATTGAGTTAATAAGCGAAATGAATTCAATATTTTCTCCCTTCGTCTTTTTTTATTTGGCATCTGTTTTCTGTCTCGTGAGCCGTAGTGCGTGCGAAAAGCTAGCCGAGTCGTATTCCTGATTCTCGTGACGCTCCTCAGCAGTATTGCCAACATTAGATTTTTTCCGCTAAACTTAGCTTTCTTTCGCTGCCCAGCGGGAAAACACATTCTCTTGCACGCGGCGGGTTTTTCAGAGGTTTTGTTGTCACATTCGCTTCTTTTTTGGCCGTACAAAAACTTAAATGTATTTTACAATAATTCGTGTTTCACGTGTATCAAACATGCAGCTTATCCACGCCCCTATGGAAGTAATAGCGAGTTATCATTATCCCCAAACAATGTGCTTCGCGTTTCTTCCTCGATTTCTCCACGCGTAATCTGAACTATATATCTGTAGCAGTTTTGGCAGTTCTTAGCAGTTCCGCTCCTCCCGATTTTCGCAGACCCACTTAAGGGGACGTTGCCTCGTGAGATATAGCTCCGGTGAAATACACCCAAACTTCAGGAAGGAATTCTTACAGAAGTGAGAGCTTCGAGACTGATCGATGGACCTTCCAGGTGACGCCACACGAGCCAAGTGCCCCTATTGCAAAGCAGAGCTTTGTATGCAAAGCAAGGGAATTTACGTCGCGCACGCTGCTACAGAGAAACATAATGCGGTTCCTGAATCGTTTTTATGCGGTAGGCAAACAAGGCTGCTACTACCACTAAGTATCAGATGTCATGAGCTGCTGAAGGATGCCTATGTTCGTGAGCGCCAACTCTAGAATTGTGACTTCGGGCCACCTGAGTACTGAACACTAAATGCTGCTGCAGTTAGATGCGGCCCGAGTAGGTTGTTCACAAGATTGGCGCGATATAGGTTTACGGCGTCAACGACGGCAACTACCATAGACCTAGCCGCGCCAGTAAACCAATATACACAAAACACGCGCGACCACACTACGATGTACCAGATGACATGCTTCTGTAGTTTTATATGTTTACCCGGTAGTTCAAGCAGTTTTCGGGTCAATCATTGTAAACATATTCTTTAATTTTTTTTTGTTGTTGTTGCAATACGTTTCCGCACTTAACAGTAGCGCAGGAAGCGATTATTAATATTGCTAATTTATATATTTTATTCCGTTATAGACGAAAAGAAACATACTTTTCTGTCAAGTGTAATTTTTTTTTCAACTGCGTTTTGTGTAGACGCACTTGTGTAGACCCATTTTGAACGTGATTCGGGTTGTTGTCTGCACTGAACGGGTTTCTTTTTGCGAATTTTGGGGGCTCGTGTAGCGGGTTTTAGAGCTTTCTGGTGCTTCGGGTTGCGTGTATCTTAATTTTTAGTTGGCAACACTCAGCATTTGGAAACCATCGTAACGAGTGCGCAAACTGCCATTCACTGACTGAAATACGCAACACTTTCTTAATACGCGTCAGGCTTTTTATTTCTCTTTCGCTTATAGTCTTGAGATCGGTTTGAATGTTTAGCCATTTCGAAATTTTGCACAGCTGACAAGCTAGCATACTCGTATGAACTGTGTAGCATCATGAACGGTACTGTACTGTATAGCTTTCTTATAGGAATTACCCGAGGGCCAGAGCGGACGTATTTAGATTCAGGCGCGCATTTTTCATTCTTTGGAGCGGCGATACTTCTTCCCAACGTCCATGTTACAAGCTTACTCCGAAAGCCCATCGGTCTCTGTCGAAGTTATAGGCATAGGTGAAGCGAGTGAGAGGTTGCGGACGTGTGTGTGCGCGTGCGCGCGTGTGTGTGTGTGTGTGTGTGTGTGTGCGTGTGCGTGTGCGTGTGCGTGTGCGTGTGCGCGTGCGCGTGCGCGCGCGTGTGTGTGTGTGTGTGTGTGTGTGTGTGTGTGTGTGTGTGTGTGTGTGTGTGTGTGTGTGTGTGTGTGTGTGTGTGTGTGTGTGTGTGTGTGTGTGTGTGTGTGTGTGCGTGTGCGTGCGTGCGTGCGTGCGTGCGTGTGATTTCTTTATGAGGCATTGCAATACCAAATTTAAGGCTAACAAAATTAGAGAAGCGGCCCGTTCAGTTCATTGTTTCTTGAGTAGCAGCAACTAGGTGGTAATTTAAGCCTCAGCTGAAAGAATACAAAGACTAAGTGAGCGCACAATCAGCTGGATGCATATCCAAAAATGTCTTTTGGTACGTGGTGACCGCCCCAGCATTCTTTCTTCGTCATTGCACGGCAGAGACAACGAAAGTTAGAACCTTCTATAGTTCATGTATAAATATATATTTTTTCATATTAATGTCAGTTTTATGCTATCAAAACTTCATACTGCATAACTACCACACCGTGTGTCTTTGTTCTCTGATTCTTTATGAGGCATTGCAATACAATATTTAAGGCTAAGAAAATTAGAGAAGCGGCCTGTTCAGTTCATTGTTTCTTGAGTAGCAGCAACTAGGTCGTAATTTAAGCCTCAGCTGAAAGAATACAAAGACTAAGTGAGCGCACAATCAGCTGGATGCATATCCAAAAATGTCTTTTGGTACGTGGTGACCGCCCCAGCATTCTTTCTTCGTCATTGCACGGCAGAGACAACGAAAGTTAGAACCTTCTATAGTTCATGTATAAATATATATTTTTTCATATTAATGTCAGTTTTATGCTATCAAAACTTCATACTGCATAACTACCACACCATGTGTCTTTGTTCTCTGATTCTTTATGAGGCATTGCAATACAATATTTAAGGCTAAGAAAATTAGAGAAGCGGCCTGTTCAGTTCATTGTTTCTTGAATCACGGCAACGAGGTGGTAATTTAAGCCTTAGCTGAAAGAATACAAAGACTAAGTTAGCGCACAATCAGCTGGATGCATATCCAAAAATGTCTTTTGGTACGTGGTGACCGCCCCAGCATTCTTTCTTCGTCATTGCACGGCAGAGACAACGAAAGATAGAACCTTCTATAGTTCATGTATAAATATATATTTTTTTCATATTAATGTCAGCTTTGTGCTATGAGCAACTTCATAATGCAAAACCACCACACCGTGTGCGTGTGTTTTTTTTCTCCCCCCCCCCCCCCCCCCCCCATCCGGTGTTCTCAGTTGGTAACCTAATGCGAACCTTCAACAGAGTATAGACAATGATGCACTCAGCGATTGAAACGCAAAACTCGGAGCGCATTAATGCTAGTACTTCTTGCGCCAAGGGTGGGCGCTGGGGACACTGTGCTGGGGCCCTATAACGTAAAACTATTTAAATTTGTTTTTATTCCAATCTCCTGACGTCAAATTTGCGTAACTGCCGACGAAAGCATCGGGCGGTGATCCGCAGGGTTGTCTGAACAGACCAATCAAACGCTCTCCTCGTTTATAGGAGGTCACTTTTGTTTGCTTTAAAAACGAATACCATTGCCTGTAGTGAGCAGCTTGTCTTATCTAATTGGCTGGCAAGAAGCGAGGAGCACGCTCAAGGGGAAACAGATTCGATGGGGCCGAGCCAGTGCGCTGAAAATCGATAACCGGATGAAGAAGGTGGTGACGGCGTCTGCGACTGGTCCGCTTTCCCTTACTTAGCTTAAGGTGGCTGGTCGAAAATCGCGGCGGCATGCAACGGAACGTTAAGAATGCCGCTAAAACGGATCCTCAGCAAAGAATAGTCGGCAGAGCGAGGTCGTAAATCTACCGAAAGTGCTTGAAAACGTTACACGGCAACGCAAAAGGTTTTATTGTATTCAAAGAAACCCATGCCCTCCGGCAGGTGGAAGCAGCCAGTGCCTGAGCGATTGGAGGCAGCCATCTTTTATTCCTTTTGGAACGGGGCAGCCTGCGGTTATTCAGAAAAAAATTCAGTTTTGTTCGGTATATTAATGCATCTTAACGCGTGCACGTCACTTTGACGCGGTGAGTTTTCGCGGTTTTGTGACTTCGCGTGACAGGCAGGTGAACTGGGTGCAGTCCGAAAACTTTTGACCTATAGCCCAGGACTAATGGCGAAAAGGCGTCGAATCAGCAATAACTACTTTTCTTTTGTTCGGTCCAATGATGCATAATCCGTGTGTACGCGTCATATATAATGGGGAGCTATCGCGGTTTTGGTGACGACGCGTGACAGATAGGCGAAGTGGGGGAGGTTCAAAAAAGTTCTTGAGCAATCACGGAGGGCTGATTGCAGAAGTGGAACAGAAAAGTTTGGAATAGCTTTACGTTATAGCGCCCCTGCTTCATTGCAAATTAATGAAAGCGAGATCCATTATGCTGCGCATTTTGTCTGCACTTGGCTCGTCGGCGGTCACGCAGAACTCAGCGATGGCGCAGCAAGCGCCGGCCGCCATGCGGTCCGATCTACGCGTTAGAATCGCTGAGCACTGTACGTGCACATTTTCGTGCGTCTTCGCGCATACAGGGTGTCCCACGCAACTTTAGCCAAACCTTAAAGATCTGCACGTGCCACGTAACTGGACAGAACCAAAGTAATGTTGTTTGCCGTCGCACGGAGATACTCCGATTATTTATTTTTTCACTCCACCTAATTACATAATTAAGAATTGGCCTCCCTGCTGCAATATTTGGCCACCCCCTCCCTAATGACTCATTAGATTAACCAATGACCCTCAGTCACCAGCAGCTGCAGAGCGCCTCACCAAGGCGGCGGTCAGACCTGCAACACAGCAGAGGGTGCTAAGGATCTCTGGACCCGGAGAGGCCACCAATGGAAACTCACCCTGGCAACCTTTAACATAAAACTCTTTCGAGTGAGGCTAGCTTGGCAGGACTCTTTGAGCAACTATCAGGCATTGTTTGGGATATCATTGGCCTTAGTGAGATTATAAGAACTGGTGATTATAAAGATTATAAAGATGGTAATTGTGATGATAAAGATGGTGATTAAAGATTATAAGTGCTGACTAACGGCCATGTCTACTGCTATCGAGGTCTCCCAGATAAGAAACAATACGGGGTAGGATTCCTAATCCATGAGGACATAGCGGGCAACATTGCCGAATTCTACAGCATTAAAGAGAAAGTAGCATAGTCGTAACCAAACTTAATAAGAGGATACAGATTAAAGGTAGTACAAGCCTACGCTCCAACATCCAGTCATGATGGTGATGAAGTAGATCAGTTTCATGAAGATGTTGAATTAGCGATGAGAAAAGTGTAAACTCAGTATACTGTAGTTATGGGCGACTTCAATGCAAAAGTGGGAAAAATAGCAGGCTGGCGAACAAGCAATTGGCAACTACGGCGTCGATTCTAGAAACGCTAGAGGAGGGATGCTGGTAGAATTCGCAGAATGGAACAAGCTGAGAATAATGAACACCTTTTTCAGAAAACGTAGCAACAGAAAGTGGACCTGGAATTTGATTTCATACTTTCTGCCGATCCCAGCATAGTGCAGGATGTAGAAGTGACAGGTAGGGTAAAGTGCAGTGATCATAGGTTAGTGAGGGTTAGGATACACCTCAATTTGAACAGAGAAGGAGTAAAATTGGTCAGGAAGAAACATCCCAACCTAGACGCTGTAAGAGTAAAAACAGACAAATTCAGGTTGCTACTTGCAAACAAATATGCAGCCTTAGAACAGAGAGATGAAGATAACATAAAAGTGATGAATGAAACCGTAACTAGGCTAGCTTCAGAGGCAGCAATTGAAGTGGGAGTTAAGGCACCAAGGCAACCAGTAGGCAAGCTCTCCCAAGTAACAAAGCACCTAACAAAGAAACAACAAAGAATAAAAGTGTCCGACTCAAGAGATCAGACAGAACTTGCGGAACTGTCAAAATGATCAACAAGGAGAAAATAAGTGACATTTGAAATTATAACATGAGAAATACTGAGAAAGAAATAAAAAATGGACGCAGCATGAAATCAGTGAGAAGGAAACTTGGCATAGGACAAAACAAGATGTATGCACAGAAATATTAGCAGGGCAATATCATCAGCAATCTCGAAGGTATAGTAAAAGCAGCGCTAGAATTCTATACTGACCTGTACAGTACCCAGATGACTCAGGATAACTCCATTCGAAACAGTAATGAACAGGATACAGAAACTCCTCCTGCAACTAGCGATGAAGTCAGAAGGGTCTTGCAAGGCATGAAACGGGAAAAAGCGGCAGGAGAAGATGGAATAACAGTCGATTTAATCAAATATTGAGGTTACATAGTGCTTAAAAGGCTAGCGGCCCTTTATACGAACTGTCTGTCGACTTCAAGAGCCCCAGAGAACTGGAAGAATGCCAACACTATACTAATCCACAAACAGAGAGACGTTATAGGCCCATTAGCTTACTTCCAGTATTATATAAAACCTTCACCAAGTTAATCTGCAATAGAATAAGGGCAACACGGGACTGGTCAACAAAGGGAACAGGCTTGTTTGAGGAAAGGATACTCTACAATGGATCACATCCATGTCATCAATGATGTAACCGAGAAATCCACAGGGTACAATCGGCCTCTCTATGTGGCTTTCATATATTACGAAAAGGCATTTGATTCAGTAGAGATACCAGCAGTCATAGAGGCACACTACGTAATCAAGGAGCACAGAACGCTTACGTAAATATCTTGGAAAATCCCTACAAAGATTCTACAGCTACCTTAATTCTACACGAGAAAAGTAGGAAGATACTTATAAAGAAAGGGGTCAGAAAAGAAGAGAAAATCTCTCGAGTGCTATTGACTGTGTGCGTGGAAGGAGTTTTCAAGCTATTAAACTGGGAAGGCTTAGGAGTAAGGATCAACGGCGAATATCTCAGCAACCTTCGATTTACAGATGACATTGTCCTGTTCAGCAACACTGGGGACGAGTTACAACAAATCATTGTGGACCTTAACAAAGACAGTGTAACAGTGGGATTGGAGATTAATGTGCCGAAGACAAAAAAATGACAACCATTCTACTTTGTGAAGATGGAATGCCAGTGAAAGCCGACGACAGTCAAAGCTCTCAAACGAAAAGCAAAGTACTTTCGCTGCCATTCCATCTTCACGAAGTGGAATGGCTGTCATTTATACGTGGTCATCAACTCCTTGATTTCGGACTTGGAAGTAGCGGGCGAGATGTACATCGTCGAGATCACGATTCCTACTTCCGCTTGTATAGCACAAACATTCGCACAGTCGGTGACGATTCTGTTCATCTCAAGATCGAACGGTCGCACTTGAATGCGGTTCTTTACGTATATAGCAATAGCTGTAGCGCGCGACTCCGTCCGGCGATCCCACACGACTCCGGTGCAGCCGTTGAGCTGGGCGAATGAGCCTGACCACGCTTCCAAAAGACACAGGACGGACATCTTGTCAGGATTGCATCGTGATTGAGATCTTTCGCATGCAGATTCAGTGAACGAATGTTCAATGCCGTAACTGCAATAGTGTGCGGTTCCTGCAGTAGTGCTTGGCAAGACTTGGTTATCGTAGCAGCTGGTAATTTTCCAAACGCCTGAACTTGTATTGCAGAGCACTGTCCATGTTTTCGTTTCCGTGGTGAAACGTGTGGTCTCCCTTGGCATTCGTGAGGAAGACGCGGTTCACGTCCCTGCATCGGCTCAAAGCCACGTACACTAGCTTCTGTGGGTACCTCTTGTCGAACTCTTACACCGCTTCCGAGTACGTTGCGCCTTGAGACTTGTGCACAGTTACCACGCTGGCTTGAGCGATGGGAAACTGCTTGAGTTTGCAGCTAAGTGCGGTTTTCTTCTCCATGGTCACGGAGCGCAACTCGATTGGAACCCAGTCAGAATGGTTTTCAGTGGAATGGTTGTCAAAAACATATGTTCTTACCCGTGTGCCCTGGGACCTCTTTCGCTCCCACGTGTGACAAGAATAGTTCAAGGGGGTGTTACAGGTTCCCGAGCCCACAGGGGTATGTGCCATTGAGCTTGGAACCTTTATGCGCGATTACCATTATCGGCCCACATGATGATTTTTTCTTTTGCTGGACGCCGAAAAAAATACGGAATGTTAGTCATATACAGGTTTCGCTGTAAAATAATGATCAATAGCCGGGCAGAGGAACAAGAGTTCAGGATCGCCAGTCAGCGTCTAGAGTCTGTGAAGGAGTACGTCTACCTAGGTCAATTACTCACAGCGGACACTGATCATGAGAAGGAAATTCACAGAAGGATAAAAATGGGCTGGAGCGCATACGGCAGACATTGCCAGATCCTGACAGGAAGCTTACCGCTATCATTGAAATGAAAGGTGTACAATCAGTGCATTCTACCGGTGCTAACATATGGGGCAGAAACTTGTAGACTGATGAGAAACTCGAGAACAAGTTAAGGACCGCGCAAAGAGCAGTGGAACGAAGAATGTTAGGCGTGACGTTGAGAGACAGGGAGAGAGCGGTGTGGATCGTAAAGCAAACGGGGATAGCCAATATTCTGATTGAGATTAGGAGAAAAAACTGTAGCTGGGCAGGTCATGTAATGTGTAGGTTAGATAACCGGTGGACCATTAGGGTTGCAGAATGGGTGCCAAGAGAAGGGAAGCGCAGTCGAGGACGGCAGAAGACTAGGTGGGGGTGATGAAAATGAAAAATTTGCAGGCGCTAGTTGGAATCGGTTGGCGCAGGAGAGGGGTAATCGGAAATCGCAGGGAGAGGCCTTCGTCCTGCAGTGAACATAAAGTAGGCTGATGATGAATTAATGAACTTCTGAAATATTATAATAAGACGAAAAGTGTCAATGAGAAAATGGTATAGAGCAACATGAAAAACTTCCGATACGGCATTCTGCTGCTCAATGCGTGCTACATAAAAGTATTTTTCCGAGCGTGAAAGAAGCCGCGAATACACACAATATCACCTCGCGACTGGCCGCTCAAGGCACTTCGCGTGTATTCGCGGACTTCTTTCACCCTCGGGAAAACACTTTTATGCAGCACGTATTGAGCAAGAGACAGCTGTATCGGGAGTGTTTCATGTTGCTCTATTCCTTCCTCGTTCCATGTTCCTCGTTCAATTGGACATTAATGCTTTCGCTTTCACAACTCATAATAACTTCTCAGGTGTCCTCGAATTTTTTAAATTCTTTGTGTTATATGTTGCAATTCCAGAAATAAATTCGGAATGTAATGAAGCCATGTCCACGTATCAGTCATCCT
Source organism: Dermacentor andersoni (assembly GCF_023375885.2). Lineage (NCBI taxonomy): Eukaryota > Metazoa > Arthropoda > Arachnida > Ixodida > Ixodidae > Dermacentor > Dermacentor andersoni. The sequence continues at coordinate 129,948,706 of NC_092818.1, read as the reverse complement.
GAGACTCGCACCAGTTTCCAGATATCCGTCGTCATAATGTGCCACAAGATTCAGCGCAGGTGTTTCAGTTATTAGTTTCCTGAAATCCTCCCTCGCGCATTTGAGAACGTAACTGTGTGCAATATCAATGCATACTTTTGCAGATTTTCACCATGGATATCATGAAATTTGAACTAACCTCAGACAACAGAGCTAACCGGAAACTTCAGCAAGTGGATATTGCATCGCCATTACCCGGCTTCATCTCTGAATTTGCAACAGATGTTCCACAGTTAATAATTAGCTAATTATTAGAACTTTGTTCAGGAGCTGTACATTGCGATTTGTCATGCGAGTAGCATCCGCCTATTCTATTAATCCACCCAAAGACAGATACTTGCACTATATGCCCGAATACGTTTAAAAATGCAGGTGGTATACTGGTACGTTACATGGACAGAACAGCATTTGTGACTGGTATTTCTCTATATATGCTGTTTTCGGTGTATCCATTTCCTCCGGGAATATTGCTTTGAAGATCGTGTGTACAGAAAGGCACTCTTTGGAAGAGGAGAATCGGGTGGAATGATCACTTTTGGAAAATTTGCAGACATACTATGCGGGTTGACGAAGTAAAATGGTACTGGTGACCTCTCGGCGAGGCATTCTTCCCATAATGAATTTAATCTGCATAGATGACTAGTGAAATGAAGCGCGGAAAAGTAATAGCGATGAAAGGCACTTCCCATCCTACGATGTTTCGACGTCGTATGCAATATTCCCATTGATCCATGTAAGAAATTTTCTTATGTTCTGATAACTTGGTGTCAAGATTCAAAGTTTTAATAATATTTTCATTCGCTCACAGTATTGCAGATACATGGCAAGGTCTTGTTGCTTTTCCTACCACCGATTTCTTGTTTAGTAAAGTATCTGAGAGGATAGCTGTTGGCTTGTCGTAACGGTGCACGAAGTTTCAAAGACGAAGTGTTCCTTTTAGAGATAAGTAAGCTTAATATAAGTTAAGCTGCCTTGTCTAAGCAAAATTGTAAACAAAAATGTTGGAAGCACAATAAAAAATATTTTCCTATTTCCCCATGAATTCACCAAGACCGCGTCCCCTATAATGTGCAGTCCTAAAGCGTTCTGCTTCTGATTTTAAAGCTGGCTCTTTCCGAGTAAAAAAGATAAGCAATAAATAATATCGCGAGGCAGCTGTAAACGTGCAAGCTAAATTAGCACTGTGGTGGACAGCGAGCTTTTTACAAGGCACTCTTCCCGTCATCTTTTATACTCTTTCCTCTTGCCCAAGTGCAGGGCAGCTAACCAGACAGTTACTATGTTTAACTTCGCTGCCTTTCAGCTCATTTTTTTCTTCTCTATCTCTCTCTCTTTTTACTGCATAGAGGTTAAGAAAGGATGGCGCTTCCTACTTCCTCGCACTTCAGGGGTATACAGTCTTCCACGTGATTGGCTGAGAATCGAGTCATTCTCTCAGTGGGCATAGCGTTGAGATACGACGCATCAAGGCCTTGCATGTTTCACATTAAAGGAGTGCACGTGCGATGTAAAACATGTAGAGAGCTGAAGACTATGTTGCGGAAGCCTTGACGCGCGGAGCTCCATTACAGCCGTTTGATTTTCTAGTTGTAGCAACACATATATATGCACAGTAATGCGGTCAGCTAGTATGCGCGAAAATAGTTGTGCAGGTAGTTTTGATCTTTCAGAACTGAACAAACTTGACGCTACTGCGCACAAAATTATCATTTCTAATTCTTCTTTTTTCCTTTATGACCCCGTAACAGGGGCATTACATAAGAGGTGGGTATAATATATATAAACAAGTGTTACAACATTTTGTATCGGTTAAATAAAAGGTTGTTACATATTGTACAAATTATGACGAGCAAGTGACGACAGCGACTTGATGAGGAAGGGCATTTCAGTCTTTAGATGCTCGGTAGAAAAAAAGAGGCTTGTTGAGGACTTGTTGAGAACGAGAAACTCATTCTTATAACAGCCGAAGATGATGGTCCCCATGAACCGAACGTAAAATCGTCTTATAGGTGGTGCTCAAAGACCGTGGCGTTGGAAACGGCCTAGAAAAAAACATTGAACGACAACTGAAGTACTCCAACTAGCCTCTCGAGGAGTACTAATACTTAGTTCAGCGTTACTGAGTTATTCCTTCATTTGCAGGCTTTAATTCTTCAGTCTAGCATTTTCAGCTGTGTCTTTGTTCTGGCACTACTGTTTGTAGTATGAGGACTCAGCGCTGTACACAAGGTGCTAGAGTAGTTTAAGTGCTGAAGTGCAATATGCTGGTCCTCCTCCTGCCCCCCTTCCCTCCGCTACGAATATGGCACAACTTGAACGACAGACGCGCGCCTGTACCAGCGCTTGCGTTAACCCGATGCGTCCAGCCAAGCTCTTTCAAAGGTCATGCGCCTCTCGAGGAGCGCGTGAGCTCCTATGTGTTCTATCACGCCGATGCCCAATCAGGTCAGAAGCTGGACACGTGTGCCTCCAAGATTCGAGGTCAATTTACTGACGCGAAATTACAGCATGTGCTACTGAAACCTGTTTCCTCCGCTCGCTAACATGTGTTTTACAGCTCGGCTGTGTGCGTGTGAAGTTTCAGCGCTTGTTGCTTGTAGTCGCGATGCCTTCAGTCCTGGAATAAGCACTATTTTGAAACTGCTGACGCGAACGCGACGCGCGAGCATCGACATTCTAACTATATATCCTATACAGGAAGTACCTCAATATCGCCGCGCACACTTTCGGTTCCCTTCAGCGAATGTCTCGCCGCCTGTGTCTCCTCCTCCCCTCCCTCCTTCTCTACCCCTCTCCCTTTGCTCTGTATACACACCCAGGGAATCCGCTAAGCTGTTCGGACGCCGTCTCGGCAAAACCCATACGTCAAACTCTACCAGCAAGACGAGCCCGATTTCGCAAATTGCTGCATGGCAAGTTCGCGCTACCCGTATCTATGGCGTCTGACATTAATACGCAGGACCAACGTAGTTCTCTGCCACTCGGTTGTAAGCTGCGGGCCAAAGCAGCAGCTGGCAAGAACCGTCGACGTCGCATGATCTGTACGATAGACCAACATAAGTCAGTGCCTTCTCAGGAACTGACACTCTTGCACAGCAGCTCGGCCCATTAGTGCTGATTGCGCGTCTTCACGGCGAAGGCGCTGAATTCGCTAGCTGGCGTGTTATGTTGTCAAGATCTTACCGATAAAGCCGATACATGGTCGCGCAAAAGAGAGTCATATTCTTTAACGCCATGTTCTTCTCACTACACAACAGGAAAGAAATAAACTGAATTCCCGTAATACGGAGCAACTTTTACAATTATTTTCACCAAGCTAAGCAAAGACAAGTTTAATGCGAAATTCAAACTGGAATTTAACCCCACCTAGTCTACGGCATAATTTTTGATACGTCGAATTCGATTCCCTAAAATTCTGACCGAGCTGCCATAAACTTAACGCAAAGCCCATAGTAATTTTTACTACGCTGGAGTGAGATTTCCCACTTGTGTATAGTAGAAAAAACCAATTACTAATAATTAATTGCAATAGTAGTTATTCTTACCCTATTTTAATTTTGGTGTCCTTGTTATTGTCGTTTTATTTTACATGTATAAACATGGGAAGGTAGGCTACGTTAGAGGCGGATATTCCAAAATCCTAAATTTGTTACTCAAGCAACAAGAAAAAGAGATAAAACAAGAAGAAAGCTTGAGCAAGCATTATGCACACACGAACGTCAGCATGCAAAAATGCCTCCACGGGCACCAGCCGCGACAGCACAAACGCCAACGATGTTCATTGCACCCTGTGGCACAAGCTTTGCAAGGACGAGTGGTTCTATAGCTTAATTGGCGAGGCACCGAACCCAGTATGGTGCGGGTCCGGCTCATGCATGCTGTAAGTATACTTTCACCCACTTTAATTTCCCGTTGCCTTATTACGTTTGCATATTCAATTAAACACTACATTTAACGTCCTCTATGACTTCTCTGGCTTTATTGTCTGTTGCTTCGTGTGACTGTGATTACCCCAGCTTAGGACTCTCGCACTCTACAGCATTGATTTATCGTGTTCACGAGCATTTTATTTCGATTCCGAACAAGCCGTTACATACCGTCAGGCTTGCACGAATGTTATCTTATTGTTCTCTCTGCGACCCAAGAACAATTACGATCTTGTCTATCGGTTCAATTTAACGGTAGTTCAGAATGCGGGCACGGTTAGGACAAAACTCTCGCTTCTTCTTTCTTTTTTTCTTTGAGCTTTATAGCTGCCGGTTGTGCCGAATTCGCGATATTGGCGAGCGCTGCGAGTTAATCAATAACGTGTTCTCGTTAGCTGTCCGGGGCTACTCGAAACACGGCAGTCAGCCGAACGTGGAACCGCGGCGAGGCCCAGACAGACGCGTCCCTGCCGGCAGCGAACGAGTTTTCCAGAAAAGCGCGCTTAACGTTGATGAATGAACTTCGTAGCACAGCCGTCGGCGGCGCCGTGCCGGCACGTTCCCGAAACAGTTGCGGCTTCGCACGAAGAACGAACTTTCGCGCCCAGCGGAAAGGAATATAACGAGAACCTAGAGCAGCAATTTTTTTTTTTTTCCGAGTTAAACGCCGCCTATATGGCTGCGGCAAGCGGGCAGCGTTCGCGATTCAAATTTGGATTGGGACACGTGCGCGCAAAGTCCGCGATAGATCACACTTTCGCAGTTCGCTGTTTCGATGCAATCCATTAGCCCCAACGCAGGGACAATAAACAGAGTCAAATTATCAGGAATCAGGATTAATAATCGTCGAATTTGTGTGACGCTCGTTCTATACCCAAAGCGCACTGGAACAGCAGCCAGACGCAAGTCAGGACGGAGTGGTATATAGCCACTACGCCAACTGACGCCGCTAGCTTGCGTCGAGTTGCTTGGGCAAAGAGATTTCTCTTTACGACACGCGAGCAAACTCATCTGTGCGGTCAAAGCCAAGCGTATCTTATTTATTATTATTATTATTATTATTATTATTATTATTATTATTATTATTATTATTATTATTTATGATTTATTATTATTATTAATGTTGTGCACAAGCAAATCAATTGTGGCACAGTGCAGGACCCTGGAACTCAAGCGGAGCGAACTTTCCAAAGCTGCTGCCACCATTATGGCAACAATACGTCAACAAACATTAAAAAGAAATAACTTAGCTTGGTATATCTACCTCCGCGATGGTAAATTATCCGATCTCGGTTTTCTTTTTATTATAAAGAACACGATTACAAAGTAAGATATCATCAAGTGCTCGGCGAGTAGCCGGGTATTCTGGAGCCATTCAAAAGACGTGAACCCCTCAAATCCACTTCATAAACATGTAATGTGACAAGCTTTGTCATTTGAGGGAAAAAGAAAAAAAAAAGCTGTGCAGATTTTCATTTGCTTGTTTTGTTTTCCAACCCGTAAGTGCGGGTGCCAATTCTTGTTTCTTGTTGGCTAAGTACCATGGCTAAGTAAAACAGACAGAAACAAGCTGTTTTGATTTGATAGTGGGGGCAGAAATGGAGCTTAAACGTAGCATGGAGCAATGTTGACATAGACTCACTTAAGTTAATTCACTCGCCATTATAACGTAACATCATAGCTGAAGGAAATTCACAGCTTCAGCGATAAGTTCGACATAAATTTAACTTAGCATATAACTTTGCATGATTTAACTTATCAAATCTTTCATCAAGTAGCAACTGGAGTTGCCTTTGCTACAAGATCTGCAACTAGAACTCGGTATACTAACACGACAATTATTTGCGCCTCCTTGCAATATTTCGTTCCGGACTCGTCCCGCACACAAAACTGCTGTGCCTTCTGGTCGTACAAACTTACATTTTGATTATTTATTGCCCCGAACGTGCTTCGACTGAAACCACTTTCCTGCATCCCTCGCTACCATTCTGGACAAAGAAAGTATTAAAACCACTGTATGCCATGCCAAGCGTTAAAGGATACGTGTTATCGTTCCAGCATTTTCCTTGTTCTCTTCTACCACTCCTTTCTGTAGTGCCTACAGGCATAAATAAACGAATGAATGAATGAATTTATTTATTTATTTATTTGTTTCTCCCTGTGGGCACTGCTACCTGTGGTGCGCCCGTGCTTCCTATTACAAGCACAGCAAGAACACGCCATTCTAGTAGGTGCAATTACGCGCTGAACTTACATAGTGAACTCGCGAAGTTCCCCTAGTACATGACTCCTTTATGTCTTCTATAAAAGCACTAGCCGCCAAACTCGTATTGCGTGATCAATTTTTGAGATGAAACGACCTTACGACTGTATGATCATACGACCATACAGCGATATGATGTCTTTTCCTCCATTTTAATTCCAACTTTTCTTATTATACCTCTTCATTGCAACTAAGAGACAAGGCAATTTCTCCTATACTCTCCTTGACTTAATTTTTCAATGGTTTCATTTGGTTAGAACTGACCAAAATTGGGCCCCTTGATTCCCCCTTATTCTTCCGGCTAATACGAGTCAAGTTGTTTTGTGAAAAATATATACAATACTTTTCTTTCTTTTTTTTTTTTTGCCACATACATGGTAAGAAAATGCAAAGTATAGAGAGTAAAACAAGAGTCAGAGATGCAGTATTCGACTCGGCTATAGGTTGTTGAAGAAAGGAAAGCTGATGTCAATACCTCAGGTACGGCTTACAGAGGCCATGAAGATTTTAAAATATGGAGGTAAAATACGCCTTCTCAGCCGGCTTACATACGACAAGAAAACAGAAAACAGATGTGACGAAATGTGCTCTCCGATGCCAGCAGCTGCGAGCAATTTTGATTCATGCTAGACGGCGTTCCGAGTTTTTCTTGAGCAAGACTGCACACTCGTCCTTGCTCTAGGTAGGTATCGAACCACGACGGTGTCTGGGAGATACACAAACATAGAAGAGGGAGCCTTACAACACCGCACACTGAAAGGTCCTTTCGACAGCCGTGCTCGATATCGTAGAGGGATTGGCACGGGGACATGTACATTGCAGATATCGAATAAGAGCACTCTTTTTTCCGACGGTTCACCTTTTCCCAGAAAAGAAGCTGATGTAGAACACATACATACATACATACATACATACATACATACATACATACATACATACATACATACATACATACATACATACACACACACACACACATACATACACACACACACACATACACACACACATACATACATACATACATACACACATACATACATACATACATACATACATACATACATACATACATACATACATACATACATACATACATACATACATACATACATACATACATACATGCATGCATGCATACACACACACACACACACACACACACACACACACACACACACACACACACACACATGCCTGTACGAACCTTTCGTATAATCGCAGGTCATGCTCGCCTGTCGCAGCTTAACCACCCTGACTTGGTATAGTTTCAATACCTGCAGATTCACGGGGATTTTCAATGTTTTTGTTTCTAAATACAATAGAACTTTTGCGGCATTTCCAGTGTTGCGTCTTCAACGCCTTGTATCCGGTGTTCGATTACCTAAGAACTAAAGCGAATTAAGATGCACGCACGTTGAACTTTGCGTTCTTCGCTTCCCGTGCTTCCTCGAGCTCGTCGTGCTGCCGCATGACACGCCACGTCCTCATTCGGGCACAGGCGACACTCGGTGTTTCAGCCTTTCTTCCTTTCCCATCAGCGATCTCTCCTGCTCTCGCAAAAATTCTCGCCAGCGCCACGCAGAGAAAATGAGCTTGGCACCGCGTGTTTCCCTTATCGTGGTCACCGTGACGTCGCTGCGCGTCGTTGAGTGACTCCCACCAATGCCGTGCCGCTACCAGGCACTAGTGCGTAACCTGACGGCCAATTTGGGTTGCCCATTTCAAACGCCCGTCATTGCGCTGTTTTTATAACGTCACGAGGCGCACGGCCGCACAATGTCCACGCACGCAGTCGATGCTCAATTCCGCATGTACGGGTTCCTTCTGAACGTGATACACCAGCTGGATAGATTTTACCACAAGAAATGGCGCGACTCTTGCGCACTTCATGGAAAGAAAGGAACTGGAATAAGAGCAGAGCAACGAGTTCGCCACAGCATGGAACAGAGCACCTTATTTCTTCATCACAAGCAGAACGCCATAACATTTCGGTCACTTTTAGGCGGACGAAACGACGTTACAATGCGATTGGACTGCCAGGCGATCAATTAACAGAAACTGACATGCGAAACAGTGGACGAATGGAACACGAAGGCGAACGAAATCATCAATAAACAGAGAAAGAACTAAGTAAGAAAAAAGAGACTTATGTATGCAGGATGATTCAGCGAACAGTTTCAAAAATCTTTAAAGGTTGCCTGTGACAGATATCACAATTCTAGTTCATGAGCTGGTCTACTTGAAGAGGTGGACACCACTTGCACAAATATTTGAAATGCATAATCGACTAATTAACAAAAAATTATTATTTAACTTTTTAACTAATTACCTTATGGCCCATATTGCAATTTACAAATTCTAACCGGGGAGTTCGCAAGGCGGACCACTTGGAACAAATTCACAAGATAACACCAATTTCGAGATATTGATTTCCGAACTATGCGGAGAAATTCATTGGCGTTTCAGTTAATTTATTAACACAACGTGGTTTTATGCATTGAAGCACAAAGGTAACTGTAACGCCAATGAATTTCTTCGAAAAGTTTGGGAAACATCTCGAAACTGGTGTCATCCTAAAAATTCGTTCCAAGTGGATCCGCTTTGCGAACTCCACGGCTAGAATTTGTAAATTGCAACATGGGCCATAAGTTAACTAGTTAAAAAGTTAATATTGAATTTCTGGCTAATTAGTCGATTTTGCGTTTCATTTTTTTTTTTTTTTTTTGTAAGCAGCGTCCACCTAATTGAGTAGGCCACCTCCTTAACTAGAATTGAGCTATCTGCCACGGGCAACCTTTAACATTCTTGGAAAGTGTTTGCTGAAGCAACCTGTATAAAACGAAGCTGATCAAATAATAATTCGAGTAATTTAACTATGACTCAAATTTCACAGATGGGACAAGCGGCGTCTCTGTGAAGAATAGAACGAGAGAAACACGACAATACGTATAGATGCGTGTAAAGATGCGAGGTGCGCAACGGCTTCAGTGCACGATATAACCCACACTCCCAACTGCTGTTCTCCTAACAGTTTTGTTTACTAAAGAGTCATGGAAAATGAAAAGAAGCGTATCAAATTTCGAAACGCTCACACTGAACATTTTCTTATACCACGGCTCGCACAGATAACAGACTCAAATGGGCGTGCACCTCAGTCACAAGGCGCACAGTAAAGTAATCTTCTGCATAGTGAGCCTTCAGATCCCGAGGCAAACAGGCGAACATCAGTGGCCTCTTGCATTTTTACACTAGTGTAAACAGAAACGATAAATTGCAGCGCTTATTCCTCTCAAAGCATCATTACTCAGAGATGAATGCGAAGAAGCAGGCTGGAAGTATTGCGTTACGAAAGCAGCGCGAGTGGTACGACTTGTTTTTTTTTTTTTCCTCTTTCTCCCTCTTCGTCCTTGGAACATGAGGCTTCGGCTCTCAAAAGCAACATCATCTAAGACAGCGTCCATGATGTGCAGACGCTAAGATCTTACGGTTGAACGCGAAGCGAGAGCTTGCTTCGCGTCACCGAATCCGTGTATTGCTGCAGGAGCTGCGCGTGCAGCTGTCAAAAAAGAGAAAGAAAGAAAGAAAGAAAGAAAGAAAGGAAGAAAGAAAGAAAGAAAGAAAGAAAGAAAGAAAGAAAGAAGCGGACACCCTGGCCGTACCGGTGTAAAAGAAACAAAACATTTTACCCCCTCCGCCAGCGAATCGGTGTAAAGCAAATATTTAGTGAAGCGGTTGCCGAAATACTATAAACTACAAACGGTGCGCACAGTTCTCATTATTGTGATCTATGCAGCGTGTACTCTCATGGAACATTTATGTTTACGCACAGTACCGGCCACAACATTAATGTTACGCAATGTTCATGTTTATGAGATACACCGTTCAGAACCCAAGCTAAAAGGCGCACCGCAGTTCACGCGAATGCACACCGTGAGTCGACGGCCCGGTGACGTCACGTGGACGAAGATGATATTTGTTCGAGGAAGAATTGCGAGGGCAGATGTGTGCTGAAAGAAGCACGACGCGAAAGATTATTTTTTTCTGCGCTTCATTTCTGCGTCCATTGTCTGCCGCACGCACATGCTCTCGCGCGAACGTGGCCACGCGGGCATGTGCTATGCGTGATGTGAGGCACGCACCTATTCGGCAAGACAGCAGCAGCCACGGTTCGCGAAAACTCGCTAAGACAGCATCAAATTAAAAAAACATTCTGGTTCAGCTCTCACTATGTTTGCGTGTAGTAAACGATCTTGAGGTGCGGCCTCATAATGTACGTAGCAGAGCATGACGGAACGCTTGCTGCCGTAAACATGTACACGGAAAAGCGTCAGTCCTTGCGGTGCAGTGCATCACGTTTGGAGTCGAATGCTCTTGAATACATACGTAGCGGCCACAACATATAAGCATCGCTACTAGAGCTCAGTGAGGCGCGAACAAGCCGGAAAGCGAACTAAGGCGTACTTCACGCAGTCCTGCAAGCCGAAGTACCGCAGGATAATTATTAAGCGAGAACATTGACGCTATTGTCTATGGTAGCTGCAATAAGGGTAGTTCAGCCAGCATGGGAATGATGTGTAGTACTTGGAATTGCCTAAACTTCGTCCTTCCATCTTTAAGTGGCTTCGTCACTATGCGAGGTGATCATACTTAAGAAAGTAGTGCGTCATAAACAATTAACTGTACATTAATAAAATTGCCCGACGGCAGGGACCTCTAGCACAAAAGCCCGATAGTGAAACCATTGCGCCACGTACGCATGGACAAGCGCAGCCATTGCAATTAGCAGCGATTATGCGTGCTTGCTGAGTTATTATCTTCTGTGTTATAAAAAAAAAGTATAATTTACTTTGAAATTTAGGCCAATTTACAGGCATCGCTAAAGCGTAATATAAACGAAGCCACAAGAACGTCCGAAGTCCCAAGCACGAATATCAGACAAATTCACGTACTACCCGTAATTCCCCTGGTGGCTGAACGATCACAGCGCCAGAGTTCCCTCAAGTAATTGTAGGAAAATGTGTGGTTCAACCAGCATGGGAATGATGGTTGGCACTTGGATATGCCTAAACGTTGCATGCAACAATGCGTCATGATTATGCATTTGCGCAGTCTTATTGCTAGCGGTGCTTCGAAGAAAAAGAAACAGATTGCTTCAAACTTTAGGCATAATGAAGGCAGATAAAACGTAGTAAATAGAGAGAGGAAAAAGGACATATCAAAGGCACGGAGGCCTACCAGGATTGAGTCCGGTTGGTTACCCTGCACTTGGGCAAAGGGAAATGTAGAGGGAGAAATTAGGAGAAGAGAAATTCCACTGTTCAAATCGCCGACGTGGCGACAGTTCTCTGCTCGATATTACAGGCGGTCACTCAGTCCTGTAGCCGTCAGAAGTCGCAGCAGCGCTTTTGGCGTCCTTTGTAGCTGCGATATGCGAGGCCACGGTGCCAGGTTCTTCTTCAACGTGAGAAAAGCTTTCCATCTAGCTGATTTAGAGATGCGCAATGACCATGTCTTTCATTTTCAAAGTACAAGAGATTGTAGCACACGAGGTGTTCTGTGGTCTCCTCGACACCGCAGGCACGGCACTCGGCCCACTATCGGGCATTCCAATAAAAAAATAAACATGCCCATCGGTGTAGAAAATGAAGTGACAAGAACGTATGAAATCACAATCATCAGACCAGTCCATGCTTACTAACCACCATTTTCCTGGTCGCTGAACGATCGTAACACCACAGTTCCATCTAATAATTTTAATGGAAGACACTATGCTGCAAGAAGACGCTTTCACACCCGTTCAGTACGCCAAAATAGTTCAGTTTTCAGTTCACCGTCCTCCCACACTGCAAAGTCGCGCGGGTGTGCGCATACGTACTGACTTGAGCAAAAAGCATACGGACCAGGGATTCCGCGATAAAGTCGATTTTCTTCTCCCTCTATGAATGTAACGTGAAATTGAGGACTGCAGTCCAAACTTCTCATTGCGAAACTTAGCAGTACACTCGTCACTGTCAGTTCCTGCGTCTGAATGAGAACAAATTTCTCTTTTTTTTTTTTCGACAACCTGCGGTCAGTATACTTTTGCTCACGGCTGCACATGCATGAGAGATAGATATGCCAATACCACAGTTTTCTCTAGACGAAACAATCGGTTTTCGTTAATGCTCTGAGATCAAGCAACACTCCGGTGCGAGTCTTATCCTGGTCAGCTTTTCACTTCGCTGTACGTATTTATAAGCACATAGCTTGGAGGAAAGAGACAGATGCATAGTTCTTCATTCAAAAGACAACAAAATTACCGCTCACTCATCACACTCCAGACGTCAAAAAAAGAAAAAAAAAGGGACGCAGAAGGAAAGCGTACTACAGCGCGAAAAAAAAAATATACATTTATACGTGCACTTCAACATTACAAATGCCTGTAAGAAACAAAAAAGAAAAGGAACAGGCGATTTCCAGTCGTATATGAATCACTGCTTGTTCTCTTGCAAGGCTATGATTATGTTAGCAACCCAACCCTTCTGGCGTTGATGCTGTAAAAAAAAAATTTAAAGAAAAAGGGAAAAAAGAATCGTTTCGCTGCCTAAGGCCGGCGCGGAGGATAGAAAGAGGCACCGCCAAAACTTTTCAGACGACTCGTAACGCAACCGATGCAAATTAATTTTTCGCTCGAGAACGCGCTTTACGCACGAGTCAGTCACTCCCCAAGAGACGACAGCAGCTGCGCTACGTTGCCTTGCGCGCGTTTTCCCTACCAGACATTGACGTGCTTCGAAGGCAATAACTCTTCTTGTCGTCTTTCGGCTTAGTTCTTCTTTCTCTTTTTCTTCTGTTTCAATGGATTTGCTTCATTTTTACAGACTCGTTAGGTGCCGTAAATAAAGGTGCGATGAACTGCGACAGCAGCGATTCTCTTTCCGAGCTCGGAAAGCGAACACGTTCAATCCCAAAGTCGCTTCGCGATTCCAGTTGAGTACATGCTAACGAGAGAAAATAGAGAGCTACGACGGGCCTTCAAATGGAACGTTGCAGCGTCTTTAACACCGGCACATTTCCGTTCCAGCAGTGAGAAAAATGGGATCAAACACGTCTAATCAACAATATCGACATTTGGGGAAAGTTGCTTATGGTTCCTCTTCGACTGGAGCGGCGAACTCACGAACCGAGGGGCAGAAAAAGAACTGGTGCGCCAGACTTTTCCTACTTCGTGCCTTATTCGCGCTATTTCAGTCGAATATGATCCGATGTTGGAGAGGTTGCAATGAAAATAAGGAAAATCGGGCAGGTTGCATCGCGGACGCAGCCGCATTGGGGTACGTGTAACATCTTGTGCGTGCTGCTGAGGCTTACAAGACTTGCACTCTTAACGTATGATGCAGCATAGTAGGTGTCATACGCTCTAATCTTGCAATGCTGCCCGACCCCTATTCTTAGTGGACCCGCCACCCTCAAAGGTGGTGGGCACGAGTTGGCATCCCTCTGTCTTGCAGCCCGAGCCTCTTCATGCCATATCTGCACGTGTCGGACGCGCGGGCGACATAACCAAGCAAGCGCGAAATTGCCGCAATAAACTGCACACTCGTGCGTCTTGTAACTCTTGGCGAACACGGGTTCGGGTTTGGTGGGCTAGACCTGTTATGGCTGAGTGAGCTCTCTCAAACGCGACCACTCCCGCTCTGATCGACAAACTTACTGCCGAGCTAAGCCTCTCTGAACGCCAAGCGAGAGGCTACATTTAGCTCCGACTGCGTCATGTCTCGCGCGACAACAGCGCCATCTGTGCACCCGACCAGTGCAGGATTGAGTAACCGCATTATTCCTCTTTACAAGGATAACAAAGCAAGACACGTGGGTAATATCGTTGCAAAGATATAAACGATAATGGTATGAAATGTTTTCGCTATATGCGGTTTTATAGCAAGTGACCCCCTGTGCTGATCGATCTGAGAGACGTTTCTCGTCATAATTTAAACTCCCGGGTTTTACGTGTCGGAACAACAACCTGATTCACGGGCACGCCGAAGGGGAGGGGAGGGTGCTCCGGGCAAATTTTGACCAGCTGGGGTTCTTTACGGAGCACGTATATCTAATTACACGGGCGTTTGGCAGTTCGTCCCCATTTAACTGCGGCCGCCGCAGTCGGGATCGAACCCGCCCCCTCAGCTGAGCAGCGTAACGCCATAACCACGAAGCCACCATACTGGGTGGGGATGCCATGAAATAAAGTGGTCTCGCAGTGAACCGTGCCACTCGGGTTTCTTCCATATAACATACAGGTTGTTTTGTTTCGCCTTATGCCAGCGTGCCTGCAGAAGCCATGAGACACGGTAAAAAAATGCAGAAACAATATTATAACGATTATAACAAACCTGAACCACAAAACGTACCAAGAAAAACGGACATAGGCGAAGAATAGGCAAGAGAAACCGTAAGACAGCTAATTACGATTTCTCTATGGTTTCTCTATATATAATATTCATTACCTTAGAACTTTGAAACCCACAGCCTAATATTTTTGCAGCCTGATTTCAAAGTTGCCTGAGCATAATGACATGCCTTACACTATAACAAGCTTCCACTAGGTATAGAATCACTAACGTTGATTGAGGCTCTCTCGAATGCGGTTAAGATGGTGTGTTGAGAAGTGTTGATACTTCTCTGCGAGACTTCAAAATATGCAGTCTTTCGTTCCACTGCATGTTCCACTCTTTTATGGGATTGTAAGTGTATTCGCAGGCGTCAATACTCAAGAGACGCAGTTAAGACGGGGTTAGACAACGCTTGCTTAACCGTACGCGTGCGGAATCTAACCGCAATGAAATAAGTAAACAATGGTACCACAGGAAGGACAGGGCTGTAAATAGATGTCTTCGCCAGTGAATCCGCTATTTCATCCAAAAATAAACCCTAGCGACCAGGCAATCAAGTTAATCAAATACATTGTACAATAAGCAGGGACCAAGGACTTGCCTCAAAACTTGACTCGTACCCACAGGGGCGATCGGCCACACCAGGTTGATTGAAAAGAGCATCTAACAAAATACAAAAATAGGTGAAGGGAAACATTCAAAACGAACCATCAGGCAACTAAATGGTAATACAAATTACTATAGGGCCTATACATGAATTTAGGTTAAATCAAAATAAAGTGTCCTACAGTCGGTACCTAGGAGCGAAGCCTTGCTGACTACTCAATGAACTTGTGTATAGCAGAAATCACTGACCTATAGCTTATGCCTAATTGACAGGTACAAAAGGACAAAATATTTGGTGCAGTAAGCGCTAATTCCAGCTTACTAGTTGAAAATACGAGGAACATTCTGCAGAGGGAGGACAAGCGGTGGTAAGTAAGAAAGAAATGGTCGATAGTTTCCGTTTCATGGCAAAAAGAGCAGAGGTTAGTTATGGTTTATCGTTGATTGTAAAATTTTAAGCAGGGAACTCTACGAAAGAATCTTGATAAGGTCACTTCCCACTGTCGTGAAAGGCATTTGTTCGTGTTTTACCGGAAATCTAAATGTCTAGAAGCATCTGCGGAAAGTAGGGATGATTAATGGCTATTTAGAAATAAAGTACGTTTTAATCTAGCTCCCGTTATAAAAGCGAAACCAGGGAGAACACTTAAGAATGGGCCAATTAGTGATGACGATGCGAGCGAGTCAGCTGATTTATTTAGAAAAATTTCACTATGACCGGGGACCCAGACAAAGCGCACTTCAGACAAATTGTCCAGGGCAAGGGTGACAGATCATTAGAAGTTAAATGTGTACAAACCGAAAGCGCATTGGTAACAATTATTACTTGAGATTTCTGTGGACCAAATTTTGTGATTGCCCGAATAATTGCCAGAAACTCTGCAAAAAATATAGGGGTATAATCAACAAGACGGAGAGCGAAAGACCAGATCAGCTGATTTGAAAAGATGCCAACTCCGGCCTCGTCTAAATTTTGTGTTGCATCCGTAGAAATAACCAAGTGAGATGGAAACTTATTAAGACGATCTTGAAGGATACCTTCAAGTATGCGCGCTGGAAGAAGTTTTGCATGTTTTCGAAAAATATAAACAAAAATAAGTTTCAGCTTGAACGAATTAGTTCTTTGGAGAAATCAGGAACGGTAGCCGAACACACAGTTTTGATAGCAGCGTCTGAAAAAAAAAAAAACTTGTGGTTCTCGATAACGCCGCCAACGTGTTCTGAAAAATGAATCGGGAGATTTGATGAAAACTGAATCTTGTTTCCAAGCATCAAAAACATTTAACTTCTTTTACTTCCTTTTCCAATTCGGAGGCACTGAGCGACGTAAAAAGGCGAACAAAATGAGGCAGCCGCGGCAACTATTAGCCACTTTCCATAATCGAGAGCGATTAAGACTGGCCTAACCATAGAATAGAATTATCCTTGCACGAGCGCGGAGAAATAAGCTGGTCCGTTTTCATAAACGGGTACTCTGGAAATGTTCCGTCAGCAGAACACGCCGCGCCATGCGACCGTACTGAGTTATGTATTTGCTAGCAAATTCCACATGACTGAGTACAAAGCAAAGTGCAAATAAATACAGCGACTACTTCCAAGGACGTTATGAAAGCATGCGACGAGACAGAGAGAGAGAAACGAATACTGAAAAGCGTATGACAAAGTTATTGAAATAGATGCCTCGTGTCTGCTAGGAATGAATGTTCATAGACTAAGTGTATAAGCAGACAGTCATCATGAAGTGATTTTTGCCTCGGAAGAAAATGTGATTTTATTCAATTACCCCCTCAGCGGCCTTCACACGCGAACTTGCTGTTAAATCGCAATCTGCCCGCGCTGTTGCGTTTTTTACCCTGAAAAGAACACGTTTTACACTGGTACATGAACCCTTTTATGGACAACAAGTGTGGTAACAACAATAAAGCAGAAGAGTGTATGCCACCTGCATGCAGAAATCATTGGATGACAAAGGATGAAAAGAAAGTGTTTGTTCAGTACTTCATGTACGCTTTGTAGATGAACTCGCGGTGGAACTTGTTTCGTTCTTGCTCCATAAGGAACAGCACGTCTCGCGGGCTGACCTTCTTCAGCCGGGGCCTGCGCACTTGAGCATAGTAAGAGGTTGGCTGCTGCCCCGGCACTGCTCCCGGTGCCGCGACAGGCATGGGGCGCTTGCGGTTTCCGATGGCCAGAAGCGCTGTCATGTTCGCCTCGCGCTGCCTCGCCTCTTCCATCTCGGCCCTCTGCAAGTCTCGAGCTCGCTGCCTCAGCTTCAGGTGTTCGGGGTCTTCGGCCCTCATTCGGCTCCGCGCCGCCCTGAGCAGCATTTCGCGCTCCTCTTCCTCATGCCGCCGCTTCTCAGCCCGCTCCAGTTCATCCAGAAAGCGCAGCTGCTGGCGGACGTCCTGCGTGACCTCGTAGTGCGGATCGGCACGCGCGTTCTCCTGCCGGTGCTCGGCGATCACGCTAAGCTTCTCGATGAACGTCTTCAGGCGCTCTTGGGTCGCGTGGGACACAAGGGCAACGACGTCATCCGACACCTCGTCGATGCCGTGGAGTGCGGCCAGTGCACTGATCCTTTTGTGCAGCGCGGCGGTGAAGAGGAAGTTTTCGTCCTTGCAAGAGCGAGCTTGCACCTCAGCGCCGTCGTCACCAGTGCCAGTGGAGAGAATTGTCCGGCACTCCTCGGCCACGTTGACTCCTCCCATGGTGGCGACGTCATTGATGTCCTCGTCAATCAGCGCTGGTCCTGCGGATCGCTTTTCTTTGGCTGTGTTTGCCCCTCCGCCGCCGCTAATGCTTCCGGTCGATGCGCAGAGAGAACCCTTCGGCTGCGATGCTGTCGACATGGGAGCCGGCACCTTGAAAGGTAAGACGCCGCCAGCGGTAGGCGGAAGAGCGGCGGCGAAGTTGGGAGGCCTGGCCAGTAGCAGACTCTTGCCGCCTCCTGGTGTGACGCCGCCGCCGGGCGCTGGACAGACGGATGCCGTGAGCCTTTGTTGCTGGGCGAGCAGGCCCTGCAGGTCGACGGGACCGGCCATCTGAGCGGCGGCTAGAGCCCTCTGAGGGATCATTTGAAGCTGCGCGGCTGCGGTACGCGGCAACACCGTCCTGGCTGCGGCGGTCTTCTGCAGACTACGCGCGATAGGAGGGGAAGGCGGCGGCATGCAGAGGGCGCTGCGCGGTGGAGGACGAATGCCTTCGATGGAGAGTTCATTGGTGAGCATTGCGTGCCTCAGTAAAGGAAGACTCTTGCGTAAAAAGGGAATCAGACACGGTTGTGGGTTAGAGCTGAGCTCTCTCTCTAACTTGGTAGTGAACTCTTCGGGTTGCATAGTGTCGTCTATGAGTCCCTGTATCAGGCGCTTGACGTTCGCGGCCGTGTTCTCAGGCTGGTCGCTGGCGAGGCGAATGAGCGTCGAGAAAAAGTTTCTACATTTTTTCTTGGCCGTGTCCGGGGACATTTGGGGTGCGCCGCCGGCAAGGTCATGACCGCCGACCGCCATGGGGCCCGTCTGTATGGCCAGCTGTTGGGTGACGGCGGAAACGGTGGGGGCGGGCACTATTTTGACGCCCAAGGGCTGAGGCGGTGTCATGACTGGCTCCTGCGAGACGCAGACGATGCCTGGTGATGTGAGTGCCCCGCCGGGAGGCCTATTCCTGATGTTCACGGCTGCAGCCGTGTACCTGGCCGGTATCTGCTGCACCAGCCGCTGCGGCTGCTGTACCGGTGCGGGGCCTGGTGGGGCAGGCACCCGAAATTGTGCTCGGCTTCCAATTAGGCCGGGTGATACTGGTTGAACGCTGCTGGGATGCACGTTAACGACTTGAAGCTGACCGTCCTCAGTCTTGAACACGACTGCGCCGGGCATGACACCCGTCTGTAAAGCAACGGCGCTTGGCTGAACGATGCCGGCACGCATCGGTGCTGGTCTGGCTAGGAGAGGCTGGATGTTACGTGGTTGTCGCACTGCGCCGCCCACAACCATCCTGGGCGCAAGGAGTCTTGTTCCAGGCTGCGTAGACTTGGGGGGATTCATGGCCAACTGTGAAAAAAACGGAGGGCTTTGACTCAAAACATGTCTTTTGAGCAGGCGATAAATGCAAGAGGCGTACCTGTCTAAAGTAGCGTGTAAGACGAAAATGGCTTTGTATTGCACATGGTTCGCGAAACCATAAACGGCTTTAATATCAGCTTGCGGGGACATTATTTACATGCAATGACGCTCGGCTCTATGTCACTCCAGTTAACTTTTACCGTCAGAAGATAGTTATATTTTGGCAAGATGTATGGCGAGAAAACGAATCCCCTTGTCCTTAGTTCTAGTATGTCCACAAATTCGCGCCTTCCCAACGAATATTTGATATTGCTATAAATATTGGTGTCGGTGGTACGGCAGGCATCAATGTACGCTTTCAAAGAGCAAGACGCCGTAGTCAGTTTTGGCAAAGGTACGTGACAAATAAAGCCAACCGCTGGCTAAGAAATGTAATACTCTACTATCGCAAATATCTGCTGTAAGCGCAAGCAATGAACAATCGTTCCGCTGTTCAACCATTTGCACGCGACAGTTAACTCGAAAAAGCATATCTGGGTTAATAAGCTATGGCCAAGCTTTCGCGATCATAGAGCGTGAATCACCAGCACTAAATTCCTTCGCCCGCTACTCGACAGAAGAAGGGGAACTTAAGGGTTCGATTTTGTTAATCGTGACCACATAAAGCCAACAGAGAATGAACCCACAATGAAAACAAGCCTTGGCTTCATTGTTTGTTGGCTTTATGTGGTCTGAATCCGCTAATGTCTTTCTTTAGCCAATGTCTTTCCTTGTGTGGCTTACGTTACTCGGAAGCTTGGAATACGCCTTACCTATTGCCATTGCCTATTGTTGAAAGACACGCAGTGATGTAAAATAAAATTTGTATGAGCCATGCACTTGTCGGGAAGAACCACACAGAGTATCAACGGCTGTTCGCTACTGAATGATTCTACGAGTATGTCAGACTAAACGGTCGTTTTTCACAACAAAGGGCGTGCTGGCGTGAGTTATACTACTTACCTGTACCCAGTCCCGGCGCCGCCTCTGTGTTTGGGTCCGGTCGTTCCACGGACGCTCGCAAGATGCGACGGCCGACCTGTGTGCTGCGACCAGCACACCAGGCGATTCGGCTTGAAGGCTCGGGGCTGGAATCGTACCGCCAACGGCGAGATAGCGGACAGGTCTGATCCGGCGTGATTCGAAGCCGATGATCGTCGAGCATGCGAACGCGTGAAGCAACGTGCGAACACGCGACTCCCGCGCCAACGCGTGAGCACAGAGCACTTCTTCTTCCTCGGTTCCGGTTAGCTCTTGATGAGCAAGAACTCAAGCGTGTTAGAAAAAAAAAAGTTGTAATATGGAAAAATGCAGCCACTGAAGACTCATATATCTAAGAACAGGGGAAAAGAGCTCTTGCATAAGCGATCCCGCCATGAAACGCGTAGGTCCTAAGCATTCTTGTTAATCTAAAGCACTGCGTTCTCAAAACGCGCAATCCCCATTTCCCGCCCCTAAGCCTCACCTTATGCCTTATTTGAATTTTTCGGCATTCAGCGTTGTTGCGGTGCCTTTCGATGACCATAGCGAAGTCCGCTAAGGATTGAATCAAGACATGGCTTGCATGTTCAAGTGAAAACTTCAGCGAGAAACCATAAAGATCAACACGCACGGTCACGACAAAGAAACAAACAAACGGGGAAAGAAAGAAAACGAAAAAAAAAAACTTGCCGAAGTGTGTGCCTGTTCCCAACCTCCACGTACCAACGCGAATCTCCTTGGGGGACTGCAGATCTCGAGTGATATACGAGCTCTGTTCTCGGAGGATAAACACTTCCATGTTTCGGAACAGCACGGGCGATGATGCGCCGTTCCTTCGTGCTCTCCGAGCGTGTTGCACAGTCCGCGATAGGAGGAAGTGGAGGAGGAGGAGGTGCGTAAGAGAAACAGGGCGTCTAAGGTTTCGCCTTTGCCTCTCCGAAGTCGCGCGCACGCGGCCGCGAATCGCGCCAGTGGGCAGCGCCGCCGCCGCAGTGTCTGCGTGAAAAACCGCTAGCACACTTCGGCACGGCGGCTTCGCTTCGCATGTACATACCTCAGCTGTTGCCAGAGGGTAGGTTAGGGGCTCGGTCCTGCCGGGTGCGGACTTTGGAGCCTCGGGTTTGCCGGCTTCGCCACGCATCGTGGATGCTGCAGCGTTTGCGTGAAGGCGAGAGAGCGCATGCGCAAAGGGCGCGGTTCACACGGGAAGCCGCCTTCTCTTACGGCTCACGTTTCGTCGCTAGAACTGGCACCGGCGGCATGGTGTTCGTGGTGAACTGTGTCCCACTCGTGTGGAAACGGAGAGAAGAGAGAAAGGTCAGCGTGTGTTTCTCTGTTGTGGAATTACAACAGTGAATCAGGAGTTGCGTCAGACGACTGATTCGACGTTCCAAAGTGGCACCTGAGGAATGTCAGGCGCTATAGATGACGAGAGCGGCTTGTTCCGGACCAGCTTGGGTTCTGCTACGTGCACGTAAGCACGGTTGATATAGTTATCTTATTTTTTTTCTCATTCGACAATAATAGGAATCTGACTGCCACGGCCACGAATTTAATCCGCTACCCTGTATTCAGCAGCACGACGCCATAGTGAGTGAGTCCCCGCGACATTTGAATTTCTCCAGTGTCATCAGTTCTAAAGTAGGAGATAATGCCACCTGCTTGATCTGTGGAAAACACGGGGTAGGTGGGATATGGAAAGCCAAGACAATGAGCAAACGAGAACAGGGTAAACGCGAGAGCCAACGTTTCCACAATGGGACTTGTCGAAACGCCCTTTTTTTCTGTCTGTGTATGATGGTCTAGTAACAAAAGTAATTTCACTTTCAAAAAAAAAGAACGCCCCCTGGCAACGATGCATGAGCCACTATCATCGCTTTCCAACCCATGCCAACAGCGGCACTTCAAAGATAAGAGGGCAACAAAGTGTAACCGAAAGGCGGGAAATCTCTTCCCGGTGGCGGAGGCGGATGTTGCACGCGTCTACACGCACAGTTGATTTTTCTGTCGACGAGAAAAGGCGTGCCAGTGCCAAAGCTGCCTTGCGCCTGCTTAGAATAGATAACAATAATCATGCATGCATACGGCCTTCGCCAAGAGGATAAAAGCGTGTTCCGCAATTCCGGATCAGGAAGTTACTCCGCACCGGATAAGGAAACAGCAGTAGGCGAGCATCTTCCAACGGCCGTCACGGCAGGAGGGCAGTCGACGAAGCGTTCTAAAGGTTCTTCTCTCGTTATACTGGCTTGATTTGCCGCATGCTATTTTAGCGGCCACATTTATTAAGGCGAAAGCCTTAAGTGGCTCATGGGTCCAAGAAAAATCTGTTGTCCTACGTTATCGAAAAATTTTACCGTCCGGTGTTATGGCACCAAAATTCAATGGCACCGAAATTGATGGTGCCACCCCCAACCATCGGTGGGAGTCGAACCCTTGGCCTTTCGTGGGACCAAAATTCAATAGCACCAAAATTCATGGTGCCACCACTGATGGTCGAACCCACAACCTCTGGTGTTAATTAAGGCGAAGTTAATTAACATAGATTTAAGGCACTCGAAGCCACGACCTTTGGTGGGAGAAAACAAATTATAGGAAGTAACAACGCATTTGAATTAGAATGCCAAGTAATGTAATGGATGTCTCGCGAGCACGGAGGCTTTCGCCTTCATTCTCTTTAGCGTATCCCAAAGTTAATATCAACGTTTAATTATTCGTTTCATGGCACGTTGCTCTATCAGCGGGACCGGCCGACAGCTGCCGCTGTAGTTAAAATTTCCTGCGTCACTGCCTACGTCACAAGTACATGCTATAAACTGCGTAGCAGCAAGGGTTGGCTGTTCCAGAGTATTATGTGACAATTACTAAAAGGGATTAATTAAAATGCATCCGACGATTACGATACTCCCTAATGCGAAATTTGAGCACAAGTCGATGTGTGTTTTCATTTCACGATATATTGCGGCAAAGAATTTCAGATCGAAAGGGACTCATACAAATATGGACCCTTTAACAAATTTGTTGGGCCCCAAAAGTGTGTACTTTGCAAGTGTATACGTTAGTTATGTTAAATAAGCTTTCAAACTTTCAAAACTTTCGAAGCACCGCACCGACTGGCAGTGTGGCGTAGAGCCACTGTATATGGCTCCCGCGGCATCGGCGCCAGCTGTGGAAGAAGACTATGAACGCGAGAGCTGTGGCACGAGTGCGAGGGGCAGTATGGGAACGCTGGCATGATCAGGGGCATTGGAGCCAGCCGTGGTAGAATACGACGACGAACGCGCGAACAGTGGCACAAGCGCGTTCGCCCGGTTAGGCCGAGGAACGCCGACGCTAAAACCAGGAACGGGCGCCTAAGAGCTGAGCTCTACAATTTTTCGCACTTTCCCTATACTACAGGTAAACAGGTTAAGGGTCCTAGGACTACACCTCCAACGCAACCGAGCAAATCAGCATACCTTGCAAGCACTACAAACAATGGTAGATAATACGCTCCGCCTGACAGGGAAGATTCCAATAAACACGGAGGGCTTCGAGAGAAGGGGCTAATTCAGCTCATCAAGGCTTTTGTCTTAAGCAGAATCACGTTCGTACGACCATATCTCTCCCTCTTTTGAAAGGAAGTGGATACTGTAAATTGCTTGATCCGCAAGGTACATAAAGTCACTCTTGGTGTTCCAATTAGAGCATCCCCACAAAGGGTGATGAACACAGTCACAATCAATACCCTTCAAGAACGCTGAAGGAAGTGGATACTGTAAATTGCTTGATCCGCAAGGTACATAAAGTCACTCTTGGTGTTCCAATTAGAGCATCCCCACAAAGGGTGATGAACACAGTCACAATCAATACCCTTCAAGAATTAACCGAACCACATGTATCACCGCAATACCACAAACTCACCACGCCTGAAGCTGGGCGTGAGATCCTGAGACAACTTCACTGCGCTCCACCATTCAAAGGGAACAAGCGACATCAACTTCCTCCGAACATACACGGCCAATACCACATCCAACCTCTACCAAAAAAAAATGCAGCCTGAGTTTCACATCAAATGCCGGAAACATTGAGCCAAGGCACTACAACGCAGCTATGGATAGGCTGAAGGAGTCTACTATGTGGACGCCGCGGCCTACACCACTAGACAACGTTATGCTCTAGCGGTCGTAGACAACAAGGGCAACGCTGTTCGTTCAGCTTCAATCAAGGCCACCTCGGCAGGCCACGCGGAAGAGCCCGTCATTGCACTCCCATCGGGACTACTTGATTGCGATGTCATCATCAGTGACTCTAAGACTGCTATCCGGAACTTCATTGGCGGCTATATTAGCCACCTCGCGCACTCTACTTGCACTCACCCTCCAGAAAACGACGCCGCCCTCATCTGGACTCCAGTACATCAAGGACTTCAAGGCAACGAAATGGCTCATGCCACTGCTTGAGGATTCACGAACCAAGTGGCCGCAAATGTGGGCCTAACTCTAGAACCCAATGGCTCCCAACAACACACCAATAAAGACACACTAATCACATTCCATAAAATTTGCACACATTACAGACACCAACGCCTAATGTATCCACCTCTCTCTGTGCCTAGCATACGCCAGCGAGAAATATTGTGGCGCCAACTACAAATTCCCACTTTTCTTACCCCGCACACTTCGCACTTATTCTTTTCCGTCACATACCCGACACCCAAGTGTCGCTTCTGCCATGTCCAGATAGAAGATCTCTCCCATATCATGTGGCAAGGCCCCATCAAAACTCTCCTCTGCGCCTTCAAACCATTAATTAGTAGCGAGGAGATATGGGAGAATGTCTTGCGCAGCTCCGATCCCACCCTACAGGATCGAGCCCTGAGGTGGGCTGAGGAGGTCGCGGAGGCCTACCACGCCTGGTAGACGGACGTCTAGCCACATAAGGTGGTGAGGCACGTTTTCTGGGACTGAAGCCCATAGACGTCCCTCCCCCCCCCCCCCCCGCCCCACCCCTCCGGCCACTCCTCTTTCTTAAGAAGTGGAATAACATTCATTCATTCATTCATTCATTCATTCATTCATTCATTCATTCAATCGGCACTCTGGTTGTCTGAAAGTTTGTCGCCCACACTGTCCCATTGCTTTTCACGTGATACCGCTACCCCTCCAGTCATAGCTGTGCATGACTGAACGTATTACATAAAGACGAGGGGACTTTTGGCACTGAGTTTAAAAGTGGATTGAAAAACGACGTGACGTTGGGCTATATAGTTGATTCTGTTTATGACTGAACATGTCAGGCGCGGAAAAAACACCACAAACAAGAATGCGGACGACCATCCGTCTTGTCCTCCGTGGTGTGTCTTTCACCCCCAGCGTTTTCACTCCTAAAGATCCCCAACTAGTCCAACACCACGTCGGTATGAAATTCGTTTCTTCAACAATGGGTTTCAAATGTTGTTTGTCTTCTTCTTTATGGGGTATCTCTCGGGCCCAACAGTGTGAAAGTGCTTTCGGCACAAAGTACTTAAACCTGTGCATCTGACTTTCCCTTGTGTGTCTCTGATAAAAGAGAATGCTTCACGCAGGAAACTATCAAGCTAGTTTTGTTGTAGCTTCGGTGCATAAATGATAACAGCGCAACTTGCGACTTTATCAAAAGAATGGCAACGTGCTGGGATTTGTTATTGTGAACTGCCGGCATGTGCGCTGTTAGCATTTATTGCAGACAGTGCACAGTATGGAGGACGTTATTGTCGCGGAGTAGGAAGTTATAATGCAGTACACAGAGCCTGAAGGAAGGGTACACGATTGCCAACCTAAGTCCACGGCAAAGGCAACAACGAGTATGGGCTAATTCTGTCGTACACTGTACAGTGTGTACCAGAAAGCTGGGGGAGGAAGTGGAAGGAGGGGGGGTTGCGTCGAAAGTAGATCCATACGTCCTCTCTTAAAACTAAGTAATACAAACTTTACAGTGAAAGCGCGGATAAGTATCGCAGAGGACTTTGCCCCATGATGCGTAATCAGAAGCTTGATAAAAGTAAAGAACTCAGGCGCCATCAATCCTAGTCTGATGTAGTAAAACTGACACGCCATAGTGGAGTGCTCCTGATGAATTCTGAACCATTAGAAATTCTAGATTGCCCTCCCAAGTCAGAACTAGGCAGGACGCCTTCGTAGACCGCGGGAAGGCTCATGATATTTCGTCGGAACTTGTTTCACAGAGTCATGGTATTCCAAATGCAGCGCTGTCGTAATTGTCTCTGCGTTAAAACTGTTCAAAAAGAAAAAAAAAACGCAAGAAACAAAACAAGCACTTTTATTCTACCACTCTCACCTGACGAGTTTTTGTTGAACGTTGGCCTACATCAAAGCTGTGCTCAACTGTTCAGGAAACGTGACGTATTGATCTCTAGACTCAGATGCTAATATCAACCTCGTTTAGCACGGTCTGTGTTGGAGGCTCTATAGAGTTAGTTATCGACTCACGCCGGCTCAGCTGGCGTTCTCACTGGCAACACAGCAGAGGCTAAGGCACTATTAAGGCAGTGTGAGCAACAGTTACTCCGTGTGACTGGTATTTATCTAATGAAATTTACTCACCGCATGCGCAAAGAAAAGAGGAAGACTCCACTCGGTTGCGGGAACTAGCGCGCTTTCGCATGCCATTCAAATGCTTACGCGATTGCGCAGCTGATTATTGAAAGAAACTCTTCCCCAGTTATCTCAGACTTTCACACAATTATGTGCAAGTACTTTTTTTCAACACGGTTGGAAGGCGATTGGGTAAATCCACGGTGAAATGTCAGCGAATTGTATTTGTGAGAGTGTTACTTGTGCTTTTGCAACTAAAAGGATAGGACGAGGAGACGAGTTGATAGGCTAGATCGCAATGAGCCACAATGCTGTAGTTGGCAAAGTTATATGGGGCCCAGCAGTTCAATTGATAACGAAGAGACATACGTGTCAACGCGTTGAAACTATAGATAACTGCTCAACAGAATTCAAACAATTTTTTTTCTTAGGATATCCTCCAAAGAACGCTTAAAAGGCGATGACTATTCTCTCCATCCCGCTCCTACCCTCTAACGATCCTGAAGACCCTCATATGGCTCGTTCACGGCACCCCCTCCATAGTCTCCATCCTCTCCGTTACACCACCTCTCCACGCGTTCTCTGCCGTGTTCCTCACAGTAAGCTTCGTTTTAAAGAGGGAGCAAGAACTCGGTACCTGGAACGTGCCGCCATAGAAACTTGGAAGCGCCGCTCGAGGCCATCTCACGTCCATGCGATCACCAGGCTGCAATAAGAAAAGTTAATCAGCAAATGTGGCAAAGTCACTAAAGAGGCATTCGTGCCCAACACATGCATATAAGCATTAACAACTGTCTGTGTGCGTGCCTCACGCGAAAGTGCTGCCCACAGTTACTACACAAGACAGCCAAAGTCGCACGGGCTTTTCAACATCAACCCTGTTTTTCCTTTCTTGTTCGCTCCAAACCTGCCGTTATGGCTCAGTATACCATTGCAGAAGCGCGATGCAGGTCGCCAGGTTGCCCGCGGTGCGTCGGCCGCATTCCTATGGGGCACGATTACATAAACGTTTGTGTATTGAGATCTTGTTGAACCTTTAAGATTGCCAAGGAGAAATAAAATAGAGCCGTTACCTGCCATGACACATTCATTTTTCGTGATGTTTCTGCAGTGCTCTGCTGTCAAACGTATAAGGGGGCGGGACCCTCGTCAAGCTGTACCCCAGCTTTTAGTCCTGTCTCCTCTTTTTCAGTGCGAAAAGAAATGAAACACCATTCATTCATTCATTCATTCATTCATTCATTCATTCATTCATTCATTCATTGACGTGTAGTCCTTACCTTCCTATTCGACGCGACAATGACGGCGCTGCAAAAACAAAGTTTCGGTATGGGTCCACAAAGTGTACTAAACTTCAACAGTGTGAAATACAAATTAAACCGAGAATGAAAGCTGAGGAGGTGTTAGGAAAGTAGTGTGCTATACATAACAAGGACGGCAGAGCCAGAAACAAAACGACAACACGGGAGCGACCGTGTTGTAGACTTTTCTGTCACGTTTCCATGTACGCAGAGCTGTTTAAGTTAGTTTCAGCAACGAAGTCATTCGTCTTTTCTAACTCTGCTCACGATTTCTGGGGAGGCCTGTCCTGTGCGTTGACGACTCGCCCGCTTTCTTCAACAGGCGCTTCATTCCTGAAAGCTACAGTGTCAGCAGCGGACAGACGAGCGACTCGACAGAAACCATCTATGCTAGCCAAGAATATCTTTTTTTAGAGAGAGAGAGAGATAAAAAAACAAATTAAATCAGCAGTCACACACGAAAGCTAAGGACAAGCTCAATCTGGTTCCAGGTCAACAAGGAGGCAAACACTATAAGAAGAAAGCGAAAAACAAGAAATCACGCGCGGTTTGCATTTGGACGGAGAACTTTGTTCGAGTGCCAGACTAGCTTCCGCGACGTCAACTAAGAATAGCTACAAAGTCAAAGCCTTCCGGTTCGACATTCGACTAACGCGACTATTCCCGACCTTACGCCTCCAGCAAGTTATTTTCGAACGCTGTTGAGGCGCCACCCGCCCGCTGTGAGCAAAGGACCTCATCGCGCCTGGAAGAAAAAATTTTCTCTGTTCATCGGCCGATCGAAAAGATCGCCAGACACGATTAGCTCTCATAAACCGCGGTGCCTGCTAGACGACAAAGTGCACGAGACGAATCAGGCCCTCGTCCACTCGGTAGATCGAATTTACTGTCCCTCATTGCCACTTAATGCCGATTTATATCGGCCTTTTCATATTAGCGCACGGTTGTTCATGTATAAAACCACGTATTCGTTTGGACGCATCGCTTTATACGACACACTTGACATCTGAAGAGCCTTGAGCATTTGGCAAGCCCGAAAACAGGCAGCCCTCCTATTAGCTCCGTGAAACAGAAAATCCATCCACGCTCTCGTTTGCTCCATTTTTCTCCTTTTATTTTTAATTTCGAGGAGGGATACCTTCCGTCATAGTAAATATATAAACATTTATTAATATGAATGCAACCCCGCATCGTGCAGGAAGTCCAGTAACACTCTGTAATTAAAGACTTGTTGAATCCACTTGATGAAGTGTGTCTGTTTGTGACTGCATGTGCTGTTAAGTGTTTATCACTGTATGTATCGTAATCATCACCCAGGACCTGGAGTAGCATGTCAGGCGAACAGCCACGCTAACATCTCCAGCATATCATTAAATCCTTTTAGGTTTTTAGCGCACGAAAAAGGGACGAGAGACAGAGGTACGACGTGGACACAGCGCTCAGCGTCCCTTTTTCATGCGTTAAAAACCAAAAAGTAATGGAGTACTAACATGCCCAAACCTACGCTCTTTCAAGTTACATTAAAGCCTCTCTCTCTCTCTCTCTCTCTCTCTCTCTCTCTCTCTCTCTCATTTGCTGAAGTCAGCATGCCGGTCACTCCTGAGGTCAGACCACCTGAGCAAGGGCTCCCAAATATGTCGTGTGCTTGTGCAAGTCGACAGCAGGTTGTACACATCGGTGTCTTGTGCCAGGGTCGTACAGCTGCGGAAGCTGGCGTCGTACTTTACGAAGCGTTTACACTTGCAGGTGATATCAAAGGTGAGGGCTACCCCGAGCGACATATTCTCCTAGGTAAACTTGATCGGTTCTTTCCTGAGCACCTATTTATTTTTTCGCTCGTTCTTCTAATGACGTAACGTTCAGACACTTAGATCTGTTTTCACCAACGAGCATATACATGAACGCAAGGAATCGTGGTACCGGTTAAACAAAAGTGCGGCAAATGGCTTTCTGCAACGATTAAGCAAACTACTTTTTCTGGACATCGTGCTTTCTATTTTCTCGCCGGAAGGTGAAAACAACGGCGCCGAAACGTATTCAGAACACACACCCATACTTTCTATGCATCTGTGGTTTTCTTGACAAATCAGTTCTCCGGAAGCCTGCAAAGTGGAGAAAAGTCCATAAAAGGCAACAGTTGTCATCCTGTCGACTGTAGTACGGAGTTTCCTCTGTGCGTTCCTTTGTAGAGAGAGAGAGAGAGCATAAGGGAAAAGCAGGGAAGTTAACCAGGCTGAGCCCGGTAGGCGACCCTGCCATGGGGAAAGAGAAGTGGTTGGACGTCAAAAAGGAAAGGTTGGCAGTGTCATCTGCAGCCGTTCAGGGTTGCAGACGACATCACCGACGTTCTTCAATGACGTTCATCGCTGTAGCTTGGTGCTCCAGTCTCGTGGATGACAATTTTTCCTTTTCATTCCCTTGAAACGGCGCCACAGAAAGACACGAACACTTTCATGTAGCTTCCCTTTCACGAGGTTTCCCTTTCATGTAGCTTTCTTATGCCAGCACTCGACACACCGACCTGCAACGCGAGACGGCTGTTGCTGAAGCTATGAGCGAACTTGTTGCGGCACTCGCTGTGTACTGCGTTTAAATGCCTGTGCCTGCGACGTGTGTTTGGAGAACAGATATGTTGGCTCCGAAGCAACGTGGCAAGAGATAATGCTTATTGTCAGGGCCCCCTATCGCGAATATTTCGTTACTCTTCCTTTTCCGCATTTCTTCCTCCATTTTAATTTCATCTTTCAAGCCCTATCATTAGAAACCGAATATCAGGCATTTGGACAGGCTATAGAATTTAAAACTTTCAACACTCCACTATTTCTCTCTCGCTATATCTATTCTCTTGGTGGTGTTTCGTTACCCTGCTCCCGTAGCTCAATTGCTACGGCGCTCTGCTGCTGAGCACAAGGCGACTCGCCTACGTTTCACCGGATTCGACCTGAATGGAGCGGAGTAAAAAACATATGCTGGCAATGAAGAGATGATTGTTTTCAAAAAAAAAAAAAAGAAAGAAAGAACGAAAGAAAGAGAATAAAGCGTCCGGTTGCTTCCAACCCATGCTTCGACATAGTCCAACTCCCATTGTCTCTCTCTCCCAGAAAAAGAAAAGTTAAGTAAGAAAGAGAGAACACCACAAACGAGCTACGCGTTTATGCAGCGAGTATAATGCCACAATTAAAAACCTTGCCCCGTAACAGCTTTCGCAGTTGCGATCGTCACATCCATAGATAAACGCAACTGCGAAGGCTTTTATGATGTATGGTCTTTAATTATAGCATGATACGCATTGCCGGCACAATACAACAGTGCATGCGAATCAGCTCAGCAGCTGCAGCCCGTATTGTCAACAAGTATTTCTTTCCTTTTGCTTTTTGCAGCAGCGATAAAAAGGCGGATGCCTAAGCGTTGGCCAGACAAGGGCAACATATGCGTAAGTTTTGAAAATGCTGGCCTTTCCATGATTGCTGGTACTCATACGTCGACAGTATCTCATCATAATGCGATTTGTCTCCGACACTCCGTGACGACATCTATAGACAACGTGTGTGGTGCCGAACAATACCTGCACTGATGCCCGCCGTGCGTTATCTCGCTTTCGGAGAGATTGGGAAAGATGCTGTACGCTGGGCGGTGCGGTCGCGTCGGAAGCAGGGGCGTTCCGTCATTTCAGGGACAAAATATCTCATACAGCGATAGTGGCCGACACCGCAGGCGAATCGTGCGCCGAATGAGCGGCCCACTGCGATTGTCACTGGCCAACCACGCTGTGAGGTGGAGCTGGCCGCTACCCTGAGTTCGAACGGGTGACCTCATACGGCTCCGCCTCTCAAAGGAGGTGGGAAGTGCAAGCGACTTGTCACCGCTTTTTGGCATCAGCAGAGCGTGCTCATTATCGCCGATGCCTCTTGTGGCTGTCATGGGACTGCGGGTATCCTCGATCGTAAGCGCGCGCGTTGCTGACGGCTTCGAGTTCTGCACAGCTACAACATGGCTAGCCTAATATAATTAGTTCGCTCATGCCAACGCAACGGCTACAGAATGGACAACCTTTTATATGCATCCTGCTTCTTAAGTTGCCTTTCCCGTGTTGCTCTCCAGTTATGGGGCTGAGCTACTTTGAGGCACATTCCTCCTCCCGCCCTCCTCAAAAAGTAGAAAATATCGTACAACACGACTCTACCTAAATCCCCTTCCCCTCTACTCCCCCAACATTTATTTCATAGTGCGCAGGTCAGTTTCGCAGGCTCATGTCAAACCACCCAAAAGCAACTAAAATGTGGAAAATTAAAGACAAAATGAAGGATACATCACATGCCAATAGGTAAAGCTGTCCCTGACAGCAAGTTAAGCTTCCTTTATAAAACTTTTTTACGAAGCGAGGCGAAGGAGCCTGGACAAACTAAATCTCATTTCAGGTTTGATGTTGAGCTGCGATCTATAGGCGGCTTTCGTTGGCGCAACACCGGTTTGCTGTGCTTCCTTAAAGCTTCCTAGCTCCTTAACGCCCCACGTTTGGAACTGTCGAACCTACCACCAGAGCTCGTATACTATGATTTGTTGAAAACAAGCCTAGTTAGTTTTCGAAGTACCCCGTAGGACTCCTGTACTGTACTTTCCTACTGAAGACGAAAAATAACGCATAATGAATATTGAGAGCAAGCTGGCGCCTTTCTTGCTTCGTTGCACCGTTTTGATGCTAAACGCTTCTAGATGATTATGGCGAGCTAAAAAGTAGCATGTGCTGACTATAACCAGTTTGTGACGTCAATGCAGCAATTCGCATGGCATAAGCCACTGTCGTTGGTCAGTAAATGGGAACGATAAAATGTGATCTCAGCAGTCAAACACGGTTCGGATACGAGAAATCACCAAAACGAGAGAGAGAGAGAGAGAGAGAGAGAGAGAGAGAGAGAGAGAGAGAGAGAGAATGATTGTGGAGAGAAAGAGGAGCTATTGGCTTCCCTGCATTCGCTCTCTTTCTCGCTCTCGTTTTGGTGTTTCCTCATGACCGAATGCTCAACAGGCCGAACTGTTAATTCTACCGCTCTTTCCACCACAGCGATAACGGTGTGGTGGATAACGGTTCAGTGGATAAATACGTGCAATGAGACCTTTATTTGACAGAGTGCGATAACCACGGACGTATGCACCGTGCAACAGTGTGCGTGTGTGCGTGTGCGTGTGCGTGTCCCGCCCCGGGGCCATATTCACAAAACAATTGGCAGTTTCACCAGAAGGCGACGCACTGAAAAGGATACAAAGGTTTAGCGTTGCGCTGAGGGCATCCCAGAACGCTGGCGATCTGAGGAGCGTGTGACTGCACGTGGCGCAAGTCAATGGTGTACGAATTGAGACTGAACGAAACCAGTCGGCATTGGTTAGCGTCGAACGAAAGGATTACATAAATTTATCTTGGCCTTAACCACAGTGTCGTATGTACAACATCTGCTCAGCAGGAACGCTAATCTGTCCGCGCACAACGCTCATGCCACCAGTGGAAGCCAGATCCGTATAAGCTGGCCTTAAGCCGATTGAGCGAAGCGTTTCATTTGGTTTCGTTGCATTTGGAGCCAAACGCACTTCGCGTCGCCGAATGCCTTCGAATGGCATCTTCAGCCGGTCGTTTCTGAGCGCACTTTTTCTAGTGCGCCCTCACGAGCGGCGTTGTCTTCAGCTGGTTGAAAGAGGGAGCGCGCCCTGCGTTCGGCTGGTTCTTCTCGAAGCGTCTTTCCTTTCTTTAGATCGCTATCATCGCTCTCCTCCATCTTCGAGCACTCTGAGGTGCTCCAAGCCATGTTGTCGGAGCAGTCGTCGAGATTGAAGCGTTTCCCGCAAATCCATCACAGCACAGCGTCGCTGTTGTTGCCGACGGTCCACCGCAACCTAGGCACCCTATAGGCCACTGCATGCTGGCGGCTCGACGAACGCTCGACCGACGGCGCGTCCGCCGATTTTCCCGGCAGCGCCGGGATCTTTGGATAGGCGAAATATCGGACGTTGGCAGTAGTTATGTGGTTTCGCATCTGCTATTTCCTCCTCGGAGAGCGAGCTACACGTTCGGCTTGCGCGCTCGTCCTCCACTTCCGAGTTCGGGGAAGGCCGAGTCTGCCCGACTCTGCTTCGGGGGATGGGGGAGACAAGTCCAATATACCAGGAGCCTGCGAGCACGGGCCGCGCATGCATCGTCGATAGCAGAACAGCACGAACACGCCGACGCCAACGGCGACGGTGCAAATGGGCTTCGAATGTCCGTGTAACTGCTATCGAAATAAACGCTACACACCATGTCATACTTAGCGTGAAATGCTGCGGAAGCTACGCAAGAAGTTCGCTAATCAAAATGTGTAACTCCGAGCGTCTCACCGTTAAGTTTCGTGGTCGCGGACATGGACATACTCGCGAGAGCACAGCCCGAGCGTGTGCGTGAAGCCCCGCGACTGACTGCAAATGAAAAAGCCGAAAAGGAGAACAGCGACACGGGAATTTATCTAAAATAAGGCAACAGCCTCATAAACAGCTTGTTCATTTTTTAAGGTATATAAAAAGTTGATCGATTGTTTCTGAGCCTAAACAAAGAGCAATTGCGCGTAATTGTCTTGGTGGAACGAAGCTACTGCCAGAAGTCTTGCTAGCCTCCACAGCGTTGCATGCTGTGTTTGAAACGGAGTATAGGACTGTTCACGAGAGTTGACACCGGCCAACTTCATAGGGGACATATTGCCGAACGTGGCGGCCAACACGAAGATCACTTTTGAATGAAAAGCTTCGTAAATTAGGCACCTCTTGTTGAATTTTTACAATAGAAACTAATACCGTGTGAATGACTGTGCATAATTTAACTACGCCTTCTTTTTCTTCGTTTACTGACTTTACAGCAGTGCCTTAAAATTAAGATATATCAATAAAATGGTAATTCTTCCCAAAATATCTGCTTGTGGTCATGATTTAGCACTTCACTTACATAACCATATTGATCAGAAAAGGGGCAGGTCTGCCACAAGCGCATGAATCCCACATGAGCGAGAACCACAGACTGTTTTCTTTATTTATTTTTGTTTACTATATTTTATCTCTACGAACCTTGATCTTAGTCGACTCTCGTTAACTTCCAATGTTATGTCCCGGCGGCTGATAAATGAAATTCTTGCTGAAAGAAAGTAGCTCTACTTTACGAGTGCTCGCGAGCTATGTTTTTATGACTTGCGTCAACAGATACTTCTCAAGCAAATACGGACGCAAGGGTACGCCTGATGGGAAAGAAACAAAAATTCCAATCACGTCCTCACAGTACCTGACCCGTGTAGTCCCGAGAAGCGAAGACGCGCCCGCCTAGAAGCGGCAGGCACCGCGTCGCTGTTTCGGGCGGCCGACTCCAGTTGTCGCCACCGTCGCGCAAGGCGTGTGGCCACGTGACGGCCTGGCGCACGCTGCGCGCGGCGTTGGAAAAACGCTCGCGAGCGCAGCAAGCCCCTCACGCCGAGCGAGCAGCACGTTGGAGCAACGCCGTCGACGGCGCGAAGGCGCAGCAACCGCGTTTCCCCGCCGCCACTCCCCGTGCCGCTGCGTGCGTTTCGTGGCGACCAGGCGCCTTTTGGCACGCACAGAAGAGGAGCCGAGACAGGCGCCGAAACAGCGCGAACAGAAAGTGATTTTCGGGACCACTTGAAAACCGTCGCCTACTTGCCTCCTCTACCTGTGCGTGTTTCGAAAGAAGGAACGATACGACCTTTCGAAGACCCGAGACACGTGTCCGCGCGTTTTTTGGGGGACATTGAGCAGCCTGCTTACCTAACGACCAGAGAAAACCAAAGCCATTGTGACATCCCGACTCCGCGAACACGGCGCTGCACTCATTCCACCACCTCCAGCCGGCGGCGGCTGCTCCGTTGGCCATGTCAACCGCGGCGGCAGCGGCGGCGGCGATGAATGGCCGGCACCACGCTCCAAACCACCAGCCGCACCAGCAACAGCAGCACTTACCCGTCCACGAACTGCTAGCGCGATACCACGTGCCCCGACACCACTCTGGTGTCATGGCCCTGACCACAGCGGCGGTGGCCGAACCGATAGCGCCGATGCCTCAACAGCAGAAGCCTCCCGCTCCGGTGTCCTCCAGCGAACTGGTATCAGGCGGAGGAGGCGGTGGCGGCGGCAGACGTCGCCAGGGCTCGCAAACCAACGGGACGCCGACGACCGCTACGCGAAGCCCGAAGTGCGCCCGGTGCCGCAACCACGGGCTCAGCATCGCCATCCGGGGCCACAAGCGCTTCTGCAAGTTCCGCCAGTGCGAGAGCCCCAAGTGTCGCCTGACCGTCGAGCGCCAGAAGGTCATGGCGGCCCAAGTGGCACTGCGCCGCGCCCAGGCACAGGACGAGGCCCTGGGCCGCATCCCGACCGACGAGGACGCAAAGCCTGTGCTTCCGACAGACCCCGGCGCACCGATGCTTCCGCAGACCGCTCCGGCGTCCCTACTCAGGGGACCCTCGGGAGCAGCGCTGGCCGTGTCGACCAACTCCGCCTTCAGAGCTGCCCCCGGTGAGTGCAGGCAAAAAGTGATTCTACTGCAAACAATCTCTTGTCGGCTCGAGGAGGAAACGGTCGCTCAGGGCAAAAGAGAGAGAGGACTCCGTCGCTACATCGTAACTACCTCGCTCAAGGCGGGAAAATGAACTATTCCATGGGAAGGAATCGCGTTCGGAAGGACGCCACTTCTTTATGTATTCTCTTTTAAAAGCACGATGGAGAGGGATCTGTCGTTTTCTCTTTCGACGCTTCTTACGCTTGTTCCCGGGTGAGACCACGTGGTCTGCATTTCTTTTTGGAGACACCCCATTCGAATGACCTCGTCCTGAGAGGTCAGGACTAAGTGTGATAAACTGCTTTCGAGAAGTGTTCCACTGCGAAGCAAGAGCTTTTGCTCTTCCGCATAAAACATGAGCGAAAGGTCTTGCCATGCAGCATCAGATTACGACCGTTTGGACCCCTGAAAATCAATAGCTTATGAACAACGTAAATGTCATTGCCGTTTGATGATCGCCTCTGATGCTTGATGATCGCGCTCTCGTGTTAAACGCGCGGCACGAAACTGGGCAAGCAGCTGTGTTTGTCTCGCTTCCTTGTCTCGCTTTCTTGTGCTGCTTTTATTCTTAGCATCATGTACCAACTAGCGCAACGGCAAGCACTTCTAAACGCACGGATACCCATTTCGTGCAGTCAAGGGTTGTCAATTCCTGAACACGGAAGCTCCTGCAATGATGTCCTTCTTTGGAGGAGATCCCGTTTTGGAACCCTGTGGCCTTCACATGACATGATCGATGCTCTGCGAAAGCACGTTTCGCAAACAGCAAGCTTGCTTTGGCACACGTGCATCTAATTTAAACGAACATCTCGACACGAATGCAGCATTGTCGACACAAGTGATCGAATGACGTTGCGTGATACCCTATCTCTCAGAATACAGTTCAGAGCTCTTCATGATGGAGTAGAGTTGATCTCTGATGATGTATTTTTTCCTGTGACGACTGTACGTTCTATGTTTATTTCGTATTAATTTATTAAACACTGCGCTTCCCATGATGTCTGTCGCTAGTGGACGCTACGTTTTATCATCTGTTCCCCTAGTGGATTGCGTGCTGGAAAATGAAACAAATTGGTGTTATGCGATGCGTAGTGCTTCTTGCGAGTGGGAATCTTTTGAAACTGAGAGTTCAAGAGCTTCCGCACTTCGCATTGTAAGATTTCCCGCATTCCCGCGTCGCAGTTCGTGCAGTGTTCTATGGCACTTCTGTTTTGCACAATCCGTAAATTGCTAGAAACAACTGCGTATATGCAGAAACTGCAAATCAAACATTAAAGAGCGTACACGCTTCCGAACGCTGTCACTATTCGTTTGCAAAAGTTTTTCCACCGAAGACAGATGGAAAACCTTTTGCCCTGAAGAAGCAGATCTTGTTCACTGTTAGGTGTGCCTAGCAACAAGAAGAGTGAAATTTCATCTGAGAAAACGTCAGTGACGCCGTGCCAGATCTCATCATTTTCTCTTGGCAGAAGTGGCGACTCTCTAGTAAGTTGCCAACCAAAATTTTACGCTGTTTGTTAATTTCTACATTACATTGTCGTCCATCGTCAAGTGATGGCTATGTGTTTGGTTTTCCTAATAAAGTGTACTAGGGAGCAGCCTCTGGCGTGACGTAATCTAGGTGCATGCCTCCAGTTAGTACACATTACAGGAGCATGGATGATGACGCAGACTGTTCCTGAAACAGAACATGTGACCAGGCTTTACACGTATATAGTTTTAACGATTTCTAATTGTAATTTTAGAGAACCATAAGAGATATTGAAGATGATTCCAGTCAGTGGAGCAGCTAGAATTTTTTTTTTTTCAGGGAGGGGGAGGGGATTACGCATTTGATCGGGTAGAGGGAGGGTGAAAGTGGGGAGTAGGGGGTGAGGCTGGGCAGTTTGCATGCCAACACGGAAATTTCAGAGAGGGGGAGTCACATGTCTAGCGTGCTCCCCCTCCCCAATGTAGTGGACACAATGTCGCGGTTTTCTGAAGCGGTCTTTGTCCTTATACAGGGCGTTTCAGCGAAAGCTTTCAGGAATTGTGGAAGGCTGCCTGTTGCACATAGCACAATTATAGTTCATGAGCTGGTCTACTCGAAGAGGCGGACATAAATTGCAAAAAAAAAATTGAAATGCATAATCGACTAATCAACAAAAATTCACTAGTTAAGTTTTTATCTAATTACCTTATGGTCTATATTGCAGTTTACAAATTGTAGCCGTGGAGTTCGCAAGGCGGATCCACTTGGAACGAATTCTCAGGATGACACCAGTTTCGAGATATGAATTCCCGAACTTTGCGGATAAATGCACTGGCGTTCCAGGTACTTTTGTACGTCAATGCGTCAAACAATGCATTTCTTCGCAAAGTTCGGGAATTTATATCTCGAAGCCGGGGTCATCCTGAGAATTCATTCCAAGTGGGTCTATTGTGAACTCCACAGCTGTAATTTGTTAATTGCAATATTGCCATACAGTAATTAGTTAGAACTTAATTAGTCATTTTTGTTAATTATTCGATTGTGCATTTCAATATTTTGTGCAAGTAATGTCCGTCTCTTCGAGTAGACCAGCTCATGAACTAGAATTGTACTACCTGCCACAGGCAACCTTTAAAATTTCTTGAAAGTGTTCGCTGAAACACCCTGTATAGTCCGAAATGTCTGACCTATTTATTCTCGTAAAATTATCGCCCGAAAAAGCTCAAGCGCCGCGACAAACGTAACTCCTCCTCTTCTCACCAGGAACTAAAGGTGAAGAAATACCTGAACTGGTGAAACCATATGCATACACAACTGAGGTTACATGTGTAGCACATAAATTTTACTTCACACAAGTTCAAGCTACCACTTATAATCGAAATCATGTTCCTAAAAGACTAGTATTATTTTTTAACCCTTGCACCGCCCGATTCATGGCCGATTCCCTGGAGTTGGTTGCGCCAGGTCATTGAAAAACAACA
Source organism: Dermacentor andersoni (assembly GCF_023375885.2). Lineage (NCBI taxonomy): Eukaryota > Metazoa > Arthropoda > Arachnida > Ixodida > Ixodidae > Dermacentor > Dermacentor andersoni. The sequence continues at coordinate 129,909,016 of NC_092818.1, read as the reverse complement.
TTTGAAACTAATGAGCAAACCGAGAACAAGGTGAAAGCAGGAGCCAACGTTTCGACAAGTGGACTTGTCTTCGAGAAAGAAGACAAGTCCACTTGACGAAACGTTGGCTCCTGCTTTCACCTTGTTCTCGTTTTGCTCATCATCTTGAATTTCCATCTCCCGCATTCCCCGTGTTTTCCCAACATTTGAAACTGTTATATCCCCTATAGTCTCGGTGTACTCATTCGTGCACGCTAATTGTTTGTGCCTGTTCTGTCCAGTAGGGGCAAGGAAAAAAATCACGGACATTACTATACTGTACAATAACTGCATGATTTAATTACTCTGTGATACCGGTGACACATTAAACAATCAATATAGCATGGTTTTACCGCTTTGCTATGCCTACCTACCGCCTCAATGGTGGTAGGTAGGAACGACAATGGGGGCTTCTTATGGGAGCAATTACTTAGCTATAATTAGAGAGCCCGAAAATATAGAAGATAATTCCAGCCAGTGGCGCAGCCAGAAATTTCTTTTTCGGGGGTGGGGGACGAGGGCAGGGGAGGGGAGCACGCACTTGACTGGAAATTATACACATATCAACACCTGGACGATAGATAATTAAATTTTTCGCACACACAATGTTTTCCTCCGGAAGAATCCTTCTGAGTTCCTCTCGAGGAATCACGTGCACAGCACCCTTCCCTTTTTTGTTTCACCGATTGGAAAGTTCAAGGATCGATTTGTCCCTTGGAACAAAAAATATATATATTTTGATACATTTACCGACAGTCCAACGCAGATGAAAGGCGATATCAAAGAACACAGACTGCTGAGATTTTAGATGTCGCTGTTACAGAACCTCGATAGAAACTGTGATAGAGACACTAGGGATGCTCGCGTAAACGATTACGAGCGATGTCTTAAACATAGCCACTCCGTCTAGACAGCCTGTTATGACTAGACACAGTCCAGACGCTGTCTAGACAGAAGCGCTGCGTCTGCCTATGCAGTGTCTGTCTTCGCGCATTATATTTCAATATCATGTCCCAGTGGCCAACAAACTCACCCGACCTCTGTTGATCATGATGTCACAAAAAAATAGACGCCCCTTCGCCTGCCCGAACTCATACGGATTCCCGGGTAGAAAAAAACTTCCCTATTGGCGCAATGTGTAGATCTGTCGGCTGGTTAGCCCAGCTGGTAACATGACTGCACGGTTCAGAGGGGTTTCTCTGCACGGTTCAGAGGGGACGATGCGTAATTAAGTTTTTCTCCGGAAGAATCTGTATACGTTTGTTTTGCAGAATCGCGGGCACGGCTACCTTCGCTTTTGTCGTTTCATCAATTACAAAATAAGTCAGTCAGTGAGTCACAGAAACACGAGCTACTGGCCGACGATGCATACTTGGTTCACGCTTGGAGGTTAAATGGGAATTCATAGCAGTTTTCGCGCGACATTTTCCCGTCAGGCTCGTTGATTCTACAAATTCATGTCGGTACGGCTTTGGGTGAGACAAAAGATTAGTTCTCCAAGGTCAAAATATTATGTTAATGAAAGCGGGCAGGAAGGCGGTAACGTAATGTAGTAAAGTGTTGCGCTGAACGGATACTGCGAGCCCTTTGTGAGCTTTCCTATTCGCGCAACCGAGGATTGAAATGTAACCAGCTTGCGCCGTAAACTCATTCACGTTTATTTAAGAGCTGTCGAGCGAGAACATTAATCCAGGATAATCGTGGTGAACGACCATAAACACGTCTGCAAAAGCGTCTGCAGTGTAAGCTGAAGCAGACGAGAAAAGGTTTATGCACAATGATATGCGACTAGCAAGATAGATCGCAAGCGTCTGTAGCGGGAGCGTAGTCAGATGACAGACGAGGCGGACACGGCAAGTGCGGTATGCGACACAGCAGCGAAAGAAATGCGCCGAATGTCGCTTTTATCGCGACAGCGTTAAGTAGCTCATGTCGCAGAAAAGCTGGTGTCGTCGGCGTCGTCGGCGTTGGCCGTGAGCGGAAAATGGCGGAAGGCAATTCATAAAAACAACTTGCAAGATGGGCTGGGTGGGAATCGAACCAGGGGCTCCGGAGTGTGAGACCGAGACGCTACCACTCAGCCATGAGTTCGATGCTTCAAAATGGGACAAAAGCGCCTATAGTGAATGCGGTGTTGCCTTAGAAAGGTGCCGTAGAAAGTTATACTGCGGTGTATATCGGTAACTAGGTTGGCGTCCCCACCTAACAGGTGCATTGAGACGCCACATGGAAAGCGGGCGCCGCGGAGTAACCAAACCTCTTTTTTTTTTAACGTAACACCTCTGAAACACGTAACACCCGTCGGCGGTGAGATTCAAACCTACGACCTTCTGCAGCCGAAGCGGGCGTTCTACCACTTAACTTCCATTGGCTGGCGCAGAGCAACTCCAAGTGTCGCCATCTGCACAACAAGTGGCGAAACTGCCTCCTCGCCCCATCAGAGAGGGAACACTGTTTATCAGATCATTCGGCTCTCCTGTTTGTCTTGCTCCGTGGTCTTGGCTTGGTCGTGTCCCGTATCGGTACCATGCAATTGCTGTTCATCCGGCGAAAAAAAAAATATCAAAGAAACTTCGCTTCTCTTCACGCTACTTCTCTACAACTTACAACTTCCGAAAACGGTGGACACTATGCGATGTATAACGCTCTATGCTGGTATACGCAACACTATGGACTCACTTCCAAACAAAGAACCACATGCAACGTCAAAATTTACGATGCGAGGTGTTTACGTGGGAGAGCAAACGCCCTGTCTTTATTCTCGTCAGCTGCCCCTTTCATGCACTCTACACGCACGAAAAAAATAGACTCCGGCGCAGGCACCCAACGTCCTCTGAGCACAACGATGAGAAACCGCCACCCGCAGATGCGGCTCTCAGACACCGCTCCAAGATACGCGGTACAATTGCGGAGTCTGTGCAATACCGAGCCGATTTTCGCTGCATAATTACGATGGTTAGTAATGGGTTATGGTGCTGATGTGCATAAAGCGCGTTGTGATGCTTTAGAATACGCTTCGTGTGAACACGCACGCACAGACGCACACGCGCGCGCGCGCACGCACGCACGCACGCACGCGCAACACACACACACACACACACACACACACACACACACACACACACACACACACACACACACACACACACACACACACACACACACACACACACACTCCACTCACTCCACTCACTCACTCACTCACTCGCTCACTCACTCACTCACTCACTCACTCTCACATACTAGGGAAGTTATACAGATGAGTACGGTATAGACTCTGCACGAGTCTCACGCACCCCTGCGTTGGAGCGGCACTGCTGTTCAGACGAACGGGTGGAAACAGGAGGTCAGCGATATCGGGATTTTGCACAAGTACTGAAGTATCACCCAATGCACGCGACGGCCCAGTGGCGAATGCGCGCCGAAATCCGATCGTATATGACTACGGTGAGATTAGATAGTCGTGGCGAATGGTAATTCTATTGGCAAGCGAAGTGCAAGCGAAATATCTACGTTAAAAGCCGCCAATACATTTTCTACTGATACAGTGAAATAAACGCTTTCTTTCTAAACGTATCCTATTCTGTGTCGCCGCTTTTCAGAATTTAGCTGGCTCCTCGACAATGGTGCTGAGACAAGTTCACTTGAATGAACTCGTTAACGTGTATTACGTAGCAGGGGCGGCAGTGTCGGGTGTAGCTCTTTCTGTGCTGTGCTAAACTTGCGTACGAGTTCATCGTCCATACACACCTATGACAGCCACACAAAGGAAGCATTCAAAGGTTGTTGAGGGTCCCGCAGTTCAAGTTCTAAGTGTACCCAAAACAGCGGTGGCTGACCCTAAGGCATAGGCAGAACACCTTTAAGAGGAATCTTTTAACTCCGGGCCAAATCCGATTTTCCTAATAAATAATAAAGTACACGTGAATCACAGGAATGCTCTCACTATATAACCTCCAAACCGATTTGAATTATATTTGCTGCATTTAAGAGGGAATGCAAAATTCTACCGATTTTAGGAAATTTGTTTTTTATTTAAGCCGTGAAATAGTTTCCAACCTAGCCAAACATTGGCTAATTGAAAATACTTGAAGCGTAAAGTTTAGAACTTCTAAACATGCACCAAGTACAGGTGTCACAATTCTGTAAAACTCATATTTAGAGCACCTAATGCGGACAGATACGATGTATTAGTTCACAGCTCAAATGAAATCGATACTTTGCTTACAGGAGCTTCGCGATAACTGTATTCACAAATTATTGATACATTTCAGTGTTGTATATTATGTCAATGTTGTCTGTTTCACATGTCTAAGCTGGTGCAGTATACAGAGCAATAATGTAGTTTCTTATTGTTGAGTTAGAGTTGTAAACTTGGAGATTCCGTTTCGTTATATTTTCAAATTTTCAGCAAGTGTAAAATTATTGACGATAAAAAAGGTGATCCGATTTTACGATTGCTATTAACGATTCGTTTTAAGCGCAACAAGCTTCACACAAGAAGATCATAATCAGTGCACTGGATGGCGAGTAGAACAGTTTCTCCGTTTCCATGTATTTAAATGGGAGATTCCGAGGTAAAGTTTCTTTTCAACAACGGCACGAGGATGGCGCGATGGTGACACGACGAAGGCACGACAGTGCACTCATCGCGGATGCGGGATAGAATCTAGCGTGGGGACTCTACAAATGCTGCAGCCTCCTATCTATTCTGCCGGGACGACATGGTACACATTGACGCTCCTCGCAGTGACGGAGCTATGAACGTCGAATGTCGGAGGGCGAGATATGAAGAAGGAAGGGAACGAGAGACAAGAAGAACTAGACTTTGTACCTTTGGCTGCCCTGCAAGTGGTGATGGGAAGTGGAAGAGAGGGAAGACAGGTGTTAGATTACTCAGGCGCGTTCGAAGAGGCGCAGGGTGTCTGCAGTTCCGGACTCAAGTCATTTTCCGCTTTCAGGTAGAGCAGGAACGCTCATGCGGGTTTCTCCGCTGATGAGATAGAGAGGAAGTAAAGGGAAGGAAGGGTGGTTAAATAGGGCATACCTCTTTTGCCATGTTGGACGCTGGGAGAGAAGGAAGCGGGATGATAAGGAAAATGAAAGGGAATTGGCTCATGGAATGCGAGCTTAGCCTCCCAGAACGGCAGCTTCTGCAAACGGCCAATCGGCTCTTTCGATATTCGATGTGTATTGAGCTCATCGGTCGTCGGAAGACTCATTAACAGCTACCGGCTGCAAAGTTACCAGTGCATTTCATCTTAAGGAGATATTGAAAGCACTTTGTGTGCTCTAACCGATACGACAGCTCTCAAACAATATCTGTTACGTTATTCTGCAGGAACAAATGATCGCAGTTGCGGCGGGGTTGTGATCCATGCAGTGGACAGTAGCGCAAACTGAACGGGTACTGAGGACAGAGGCGCTTGCCGCATACCTCTCTTTTTCGCTGTTTCTTGCGCTATTGCTGACTTTAAGGACAGATGTGTTCGTCCTGCAGTGTCTGTACAATCTGAAAAACGCAGGCGCTCACCACACAGCCACTTTATGAAGATGTAGTTATGCTTGCATGTGCTCATAGAGCTAGAAACATATACTTTCTCTCTCAAGAAACTTCCTGCTAGAATCAGCATCATGGGGTCAGTACGGTTTTCGCACATGACATTTGTACTCGACGAGGCTGCTTTGCTAGCCCAAGAACTCCTAGACCGAAGAGTCCATGTGATGAAGACACTAGGTGCATTTTTCAGTAAAGGTGCATGGCAAAAAACAGAGTTTCCTACAAAAATTACTAGAGGGAACTCTGGCGCTGCAGTCGTTGTCCTACCATGGGAATGATGGGAAGTACATGGATTTGTCTGATCTTCGAGCTTGTGGATTCAAACGTTCTTGTGGCTTTGTATATTACGCTATATAAATCTTATTATCGCATATTTCAGCGCAACCCATATTCTTCGAAGTGCGGAAGAAGCCGGGAACGCGTACAATTGCTATTAATTGCAACGATGGAGCTTGTCCAGGTGGCCAAATCCAAACACGCCAAGCGTCTCAAGGCACTGCCATGCCCGCGATAAATTCATAAGGGCGTTTCATTCGCTTGTCGATACATGCGTCCGTGGCTTAATGGTTTCAATATCAGGCTTCTGTGCTAGAGTCCCTGTGTTCGAATCCTGCCGTCGGGCAATTTTAATGATGTTTATTTAATTATTTATTGCGCGATATACTGTTGAAAATGACGAGTTTACAAAGTCACAAAGCCGTTTGAAGCCAAAAGGACGAAGTTTAGGCAAATCCATGTACTTCCCATAATTCCCATGCTGGGACAACCGCTCGCATTGCAGCTCCCGTAGACACTAGCGCCAGAGTTCCCTCTAGTAATTTTTGTAGGAAACTCTATGGCAAAAAAAGACAAAGTTCGAGGGGAAAGACAGAACGCCTGCACACGTGTCTCGTCTTGGATATTGACCGTGTCCATCGTTTTACGCGCCTTTTCCAAAGTGACTTGGTAAGGTTGCTACTGTGCTCAGGTCTAATTTACTTATTGCTTGCCTAGTGCCTACCACAAAAAGAATAGATAAAAAACAGAGGTTATCCTCGTATAGCAAATACATTGGCTGCTTTCCGCGTTCTAGGAATATCGTGAGGCATTCCGCACTATGAGGAAAATAAACGGGTCGCTCGAAGTGCTACTGACTTTCAGGTGTGAAGCGTGAAGTCTCAGAGCCTGCTGTGACAGCGGTCTATTATGAATTGCAGTATACACGTTCCACCCACGCATAATAATAACTGATGGGGCTTCAGTTCGCAAAGCTGCGCAATATTATGTGTACGACAACCAGGCACGTACCCAGGATTTTTTTTCGGGGGGGGCCCACCACCTCCATCATCATCATCATCATCATCATCATCATCATCATCACCATCATCGTCGTCGTCGTCGTCGTCGTCATCATCATCATCATCAGCCTGTTTTATGTGCACTGCAGGACGAAGGCCTCTCCCTGCGATCTCCAATTACCCCTGTCCTGCGCCAACTGATTCCAACTAGCGCCCGCGAATTTACTAATTTCATCGCTCGACCTAGTGTTTTGTCGTCCTCGATTGCGTTTCCCTTCTCTTGGAACCCATTCTGTAACCCTAATTGTCCAACGGTTATCTAACCGGCGCATTACATGACCTGCCCAGTTACATTTTTTCCTCTTGATTTCAATTTGAGTATCGTCTGTACCCGTTCGCTCTCTGATCCAAACCGCTATCTTTCTCTCTCTTAACGTTGTGCCTAGCAATCTTCGTTCGATCGCTCTTTGCGCTGTCCTTAACTTGCTCTCAAGTCTCTGCCCCATATGTCAGCACTGGCAAAATGCACTGATTGCACACCTTACTTTTCAATAATAATTGTAAGTTTCCAGTCAGGAGCTGGCAATGTCTGCCGTATGCGATCCAACCTATTTTTATTCTTCTGTGAATTTCCTTCTCATGATCAGGGTTCCCTGTGATTGAGTGACCTACGTAAACGTACTCCTTCACAGTCTCAAGTGGCCGACTGGCAATCCTGATCTCTTGTTCTTTTGCCCGGCTATTTATCATTATCTTCATCTTCTGCATATTAATATTCAACCCCACTCTTACACTCTCTCTGTTAAGGTCTTCAATCATTTGTTGTAACTCTTCTGCATTGTTGTTGAATAGAACAATATCATCGGCAAAAAGAAGGTTGCTGAGATATTTGCCGTCGATCTTTATTCCTAAGCCTTCCCAGTTTAATAGCTTAAATTCTTCTAAGCACGCAGTGAATAGCTTTGGAGAAATTGTGTCTCCCTGTCTGACCCCTTTCTCTATAGATAAGGTATCTCCCCTGCTTTTCTTGTATAGAATTAAGGTAGCTGTAGAACCTCTGTAGATATTCTTCCGCGAAGGACGAGTCAGTAAGACGAGAAACTATTTACAGATTATATTTACAACAACGGTTGCTGCGCTGACCGGTTAGATTCACAGCGCGAGCCCAGTTCGTTCTTCCTCCTCTTTTCTGAAGTGATGGCGCCCACGCGCATCGTTCAAACAAACAAATACCACACGCATGTAGCAATACTTTCCAAGCTTTTTACGTAAGCGTTCTGTACTCCTTGATTACGTAGTGCCTCTATGATTGCTGGTATCTCTACTGAATCAAATGCATTTTCGTAATCTATATAAGCCACATAGAGAGGCTTATTGTACTCTGCAGATTTCGCGATAACCTGATTGATGGTATGGATGTGATTCATTGTAAAGTATCTCTTCCTGAAGCCACCCTGTTCCCTTGGTTGACAAAATCCAGTGTTGCCCTTATTCTACTGGATATTATTTTGGTAAATATTTTATATAATACTGGGAGCAAGCTAATGGTCCTATAATTTTTCAATTCTTTAACGTCTCCTTTTTTGTGGATTAGTATGTCTGCATTCTTCCAGTTTTCTGGGACCCTTGCAGTCGATAGATACTTCGTATAAAGAGCCGCCAGTTTTCCAAGCATTATGTCTCCTCCATCTTTGATTAAATCGACTGTTATTCCACCTTTTCCTCCTGCTCTTCATCGTTTCATGTCTTGCAGGGCCCTTCTGACCTCATGGCTAGTTATAGGAGAGTTTCTGTATCCTGTTCATTACTGTTTCTAAGTGAGGTATCGTGACTCCTCTGGGTACTGTATACAGGTCAGCTTAAAATTTTTCCGCTGCTTACAGTATATCTTCGAGATTGCTGATGATATTATCCTTCTTATATTTTAGTGCATACATCATGGTTTGTCCTATGCCAGGATTCTTTTTTACTGATTTCAGGCTGCGTTCATTTTTTACGGCTTCTTCTGTCTTTCTCATGTTATAGTTTCGAATATCAGTTATTTTCGCCTTATTGATCAGTTTTGACAGTTCCGCGAATTGCGTAACGCTGTGCGGCCGCCATTCCCATACAACCGCGTAGAGCGCAGGACTCTGCGATTCTAGACGTACTGCGCTCACCGCGATAGGTTAGAAAAACACCCACATAAGCACAGCAGAGAAGTGGCTACGTGAGGCGGTTCGACCGATAACTGTGGAAGCGTCATTCAAAACAAGTAATTGTTTTCCACTTCTGGCGACCTTTTCTCTACTTCCTTTTTAAATAAAAAGATGATGCATAAATATTCTCATAAACAACGGTTAACTTTCTTTTATTATTCGCTTTTGCTTGCAGTTTGGTTGTTGCCTTGGCTCTCTCCCTTACTAGATCGCTTAATTTCTCAACTCCTTGCGATTTTTTGTTTCCAGTTGCCAATTTTGCACGAAAAGTGCTATACAATTAGGGAAAAACAGACGAGGTAACGGGCGACAGTCATCTTGCATATGTGTTTAAGGGTTATTGCAGGGTTTCATGATGGACGCTCTAGCACATTATTTTATTTCCCACCTCATCCAACCCATATCACGTGTATATGGTTCCGGGCATCTGCCAGCATCGCCGCGAGCTGTAACTCGACGAAATAATGAAGCAAAGGGAAAAGTTAAACGCAATTGGCGTTTTCTCCGGCCGCAACTCGTTCCATGAGAGTACAGATCAGCTGAGTAACAGCCGCAACCCTCTCCTGGTCCCAGGATCAGCCTAAACAAAGAAGGTTGAACTAACAAAAGCAACAGCTATGCGCGTGACGGTTGAATAGATGGTGACAACTGAACGCATCTCGAGTTAATCGCACGGGTGCCGAATCTATGAGAAAACTGTCCTTCCCATTACAAGAGATGCCGATAACTACCGCCATCTAAAAGGAGTGAAAAAGGCAGCATAATGCTGACCGATGAACAGGTGCCAAGTATCAACATTCATCTGGCGGCGCTTTAGGAATGTGTGAGGAGTGGTGGCGTGGGTGGGGAGGGGGGGGGGGGGGTATGCCACTTTATTTCGGGGGGGGCCCGGGCCCCCCCGGGGCCCCCCCCCCCCCTGGGTACGTGCCTGACGACAACACATTTCTACTTGATTTCTATCGCTCGTGACGGTCTCTTTCGCTCTCTAGCAATACACCAAACAAAAAGAAAGTTCGTTTCTTGCTCTCTCATTCGGGATTTCGCGCTGAGTAATTTCTGGGAACACATATTTAAAGTTAACCAACTTATTTATTGGGCTCAAAGTTCTTATTTAACAGAGGATCTATGTGGTATACCGCAGTGGAAGACTCCGCATTAATTTTGACCACATGTGGCATTTTTAAACTGCACGTAACTACACAAGCTTTCCTTCTTTTTTAGATTGCGCTTCCATTGCGATGCGGCCGCCGTGGCGGGCAATCGAACCCGTGACATCTAGCCCTGCCGCAGAATGCGGCAGCAACTCAGGCACCGCGGCGGCTTCTACACGTAGAAAGCCGACTAGTAACGAAAAACGCGTGTGGCTAGCGCGATGCCTTAGCCGGCCTTCCTTTCTCTCACCGGGGCCCAGGTCATTTTTTTGTCGAGTCCGGGATGTGTGGCGAGCGCGCCATATGCGCGAAACGTTGCCGCCGTGTGTATCGCAGTCGTTCGAGAACGACGTACTACGTTGCAACGTGCCGCGTTACGCAGCTGTTTCTTCGCCGTGGCAGGCGTACCTTCGCGAGGCGAGTTCGTGCGTGGCTCGATGTGGCAGCGCAGTGCTGTCCATTGGTCTCTGCGGCGCCATGTCCAAGGCCGATCGTAACTCATCGACACGGCACTACCGGCCCGTGGCGGCGGTGGCCGTAGCTAGTGCGCAGGTCGACGACCCCCACTTTTTTGAGCGGGGCATCGCGGGTGGCAGATGTTACTGCACTCGCTAGATGCCATAGAAGCCGAGCGGTAGAAGTGGCTTCGTGTGTATAGACTTCTTGGCAATATCCTGCTGCTTTCGTCCGTGTTTGCCACCCGTTCTGTCTTTCTTAGGGGATGTTTGCTTCGTCTCTTTCTTTTCTTTTCTTGTAGCGCCGGTGCCGATGTATCTATGTATAGGCGATCCGTCCTACTGAAGCCATACTTAAGCCGATATATCTTTGGCGTGGACGCAGTATACCAAGCGTCTCATCAATATAGCCGATTTTCCAGCTTCGTTATCCAGTTATGCTGGAGGGCAAAATAAACAAGGCTACACTCTGTTTGGCGCTAAACGTGTCGTCTCTAATGCACGACAGACGCCTGTCCTCGAAGTCTGTGCTCGAGACCGCCCGACTGTAGGACAGGCTTGGCTGCTGAGACAAGATTCCTCGGGACGCAAGCACGTTAACAGATGAAAGTATTCTACGAGGACAAAGTGGTCTTGGTCCCACCCCATGCATTGTACTTAATGCAATCTTACTATAGCACAATCATCTGCCATTTACCGCGATGCCATCACCGCGATAAACGGAAGGGAGAGAAACAAGGAAAGGGAGACTTTCCTTGTTTCTCTCCCTTCCGTTTATCGCGGTGAGCAGTATAGCAGGCTAGAGACACTCCCCTTTTTCAATTCATTAAACTGTAGGGGCGCGATTATCGCCTTCGGAGCCGTCTTCTTCTTCGCCGCCTCAGGAAGCGATACAATTCTCCGCCTCCTGCACGATCTTAGGGCAGCAAGGACTGTCACTTAAATATCTAGAGCCATTTATAACAACTATCAAGCGAACGCCGTGTTATTTAACTGGATGGCAGTACGGCCCCGCTTGCACGCTCCTCATATTGCTCCTTCTTCTCAGAGGTATGAGAAGAACAAGAGAAAGGCACAGTGAAAATGCAAGTAAATACATCCTCATGACGGGGAGCAGTGGTAGCACAGAACTCTCAGAGACACCGCGAAATGAATGAAGCGCAGCAGCCTCGCACGATGGCTCCATCGTAGTCCAGGCTTTCTCGTCTTTTAAACATGTCACGTTTGTTCGGCACATGAACTTCCACGCGTAACATGCTCGACAACATTTGTGGAGGTGCGTTCTAAACCTACTGTGGTACACAGAGACATGCTGGTGTCCGGGGTTGGTTGAAGTGTTTTGTTCACTAGATGCGGGCACAACCTCCTCTATTCGCCTCTTCGGTAGACAATGAGGAATAGGTATGTGCCACTGTGACACTAGGAGCACACAAGGCTTAAATGTACTTACATATCTGTTCAGGGCTGGGCAAAGTTACTTCGCACTTGTATAATGATAGAATAGTAGATACTCGGGCAACAAGTATTTGAGATACATGTACAAGATACTACCGTAATTGTTGTATCCGATACCATACTTTCCATTGGTATCTTAAGATACTTCGATACATTCGCAAATTTCTTATTATAGACCTATATGATGTAGCAGCAAACGCGTATGCACTAAAATGTTTGCTTGGAAATATCATAACTCCGACGAACCTTATTTCATTTGAATGAAGTGTTTGTTAGTATCTCAAATTCTTGGCTTTCTTGCTCAAAGTGTAATATGAAAGCTCTTCATACGCTGCGCTGTTAGCGGCTTTTGCTTGTCGATATTGCAATTGATGGAAGTCGCTGCTCTGTTTGCCGATCAGCTACCTGATCGCCATCTAATCACAAGGACGTCAATAAGAAGCCTTTGCACGATGGCGCAAATACCGCTGTAGTGTTTTACCTTATGGAGTTTTTCCGCCTGTCCTCGCTGGCGGGCTCTGGCGGAAAAATAAACGAATTTCGCTGCCTGTAGTTTTATTCAGGTGGCTTATCGGCAGCAGCACCAGCTTGAGAAGCGGAGTTCAGCCAACGTTTATAGCTCTGCACGTTGATGTTGCGATAGCCAGTATCTTGGATCTTAAGATACACGATAAATACTTTCATGTGTCGGAAATACAAATACTGATACGCGTCTTGCCAGACGTATCATGTTACAGATACAAGATACCTAAAGCGTATTTAAAATAGTATCTAAGCAGCATGTATCTTCGATACTGCCCAGCACTTGGCGGCACATCACATGCATGTGTCATTTTTCGCTCTGATACACACGTCTCTTCACCATTCCTATGCCGGCAGTTAAGCATTTCACATCGACTTCGACCGCGCGATTGCGTTGCGTCGACATTTCATGGTGTGTATCCGCCTGAATTGGTGCTTGCATTTCGGCATAGATTGTGAAAGGTGTAGCGCATAAACATAAATATTGCACGGCACTAAAGTTGTGACCTGCGGGGTGCATAAACATTCCTTGAGATTACACGTTGAGTAAAATGAAAATAAAGGCAATTGTAGACGTCGCATTTAGTTGCACAACATTTAATTACCCGCTTCACGATACATTCGTTTCACACAGATTCCAAATGTGCGCGGAACCGGCATTTCGTTTATTTATTGTGATTGTGTTCTTTTTTCCTGCATCCATGGCGGTGTGCATAACTTTGCTTATTACCGTGCGAGAACTGCTTGCACACTCACTCCTAATAATGATCGTGGTGCGCCTTCAAAACGTGGCACGTACCAACACCGGGGTAAGGGCCAAGGATCGGGTGGCTGCACGCATGGTTACTGATCGCAGAAAAATCAACTCGAACAAGCGGAATTGCGATTAAAAGGGTATAGTTTATAATTGAGAAGTGAGGCCGAATGAATGGACGATTATACTTCAAAATAAAAAAATATATATATGAAAGGAAGATTCATTCAACAATTTAGAATGGAAGTTATACGAAAAAATTCTAATAGGAATAGTAAGGTCCCCGTCCATAACTGCCTTCTTTTCTTCGTTCCTTAAAGTCGCATACTTCTCTTTTTTGTTTGCTTCTCTAATGCTCGCACGTGTTTGGCCTGCAGCGACCGCAATGGCCAATCGCAATCTTATTCCTCTCATTTCTCGCACTTGACAGACGAGGACAAGGCGGAGCTGATTTCTTTCCTTTGTCTCTAATCGGACGCGACTAGCGAGCCACCCGTATGTAAGGTAGTCACTTAAATTGGATATGTCGGTACGGGCAAACGGTGAACGTCCCGCTTCCTTGGGAGCCTTTCTAACGCACGCGAGGGTATAGTGCAGCTTTGTGCGCAAGGTAAACCGTTATGACCGAGCACACGCATACGGACATTTGACATATGCAGCCGAGGAAAGTTTGCAGCCGGCAGACTCGGTGACGTCAACTACGTTCTGTCTGGATTGCCCAACACTGTCCACCCTTAGGTCAGTTAAGGCCGGCGAGTTATCACTGAGCAAAGACGAACTACTTGATCACGGCGCGGGCCGCTGCGCCAACACGTACTTCTCGACTGCAATCACGCGTCGATGAATTTTGATTGGAAGTGTCGCAATAAGTTTGAACCGCTCACGGACGGTCTCTCTCAGTCATTCTTTTGAGGACCACTAACAAATGAGAAAGTGGAGCGGCAACCGCATTAGAAGTTATCATCCCGAAAGTGATTTCTTGCTCATTCTTCATGCAGGCTATATCATCGTGTGAATTCCGAAGGAACCCGCAGGTGCATGTATTAATGGCCACACATGGGGTTTTACGGTCATAAGTTGCACCTGGGCTCTGTGAATGCCGTGATTGAAAGATCTTGGTTAATTACTTGCGCCGCCCGGCGTTATTTAATGCGCACTGAAAGGTCAGTATGCAAAAGCTCCATGAAAAGCTATTCCAAACTGACCAACCGTTAGTACCAGTTCACTCTCTGCATTTCTTCGCTTCCTTATACCTGCCCTTCGCATGCCTTTTGATTTCATAGCCTCCTTCTTTGGAGCATCGTAATTCGCATATTTTCTGTGTTCATATCTAGTAGCTTCCGCGTGTATGGACCAAGGAAGTCCTTCGAAACTGAGCTAACGAGTGGTTCTTGTAGGGTACACGTATACTGACATGCGGACGTCAATGGCTTGCGCCAGTGTACCTTCAAGGAGGTGACGCAACGCAGTCTACACTAAGCAAAACTGACGTTTATAAGGTTTCATTTCTTCTGACAGGGACCGTACAAGAAACGGTAATTCCTTGAGAAAATACTCGAAGGTACACACAAACACAGAAAAACAATACTTGAAAGGTCGAAATATCGGAAAAGCACTCGAACGTTGAAGTTACAAGATGCACAGAAATTTAAAGAGACAGCGACAAATACGACGTGACCGCCCTGCTTAACGCTAGAATCTCAAGAAACCTTCGCCAGGTGTGCGTGAAGTGCGTGCGGAAGTTGCGCTAAGGTCTCCATCCCATGCATCTACTCCATGCATCTACAACATGCTCGTCGGCCTTGCGATTTGATCAATTTACTTTCCACTTCGAATAGAGCGCGCGAAGCAAAAAATAAAAATAAACCGAACCGAGATACATTGACTAAAAACACAAGAACTCGGCGCTCACTGGCTTGCTCCTAACTTTTGCGGGAGCTGATACTCCCGCTGCGGTCTGCTATGCCCCGCGACGCACGGTCCCATTGGAGGGGCCGTTAACCGCACCGCGGCAGCTGTTAGGTGTTTAAGAAGCGCGTCGACTGGCAAGCTGTCTTTCTAGCGGAGAGGTACACATATAGAACAGAACCTTCGGGTGTTGGTAGTTTTTCTCTTTCGCTTTGTCGCGTCTGTAAAGCAAAGAGAAGGCCCGCTACTAAGGTTCTGTCTGAGACTCTCGCGCGAATTGTTTGCTCGACTTTGGTCTGTGCCGCGTACACAAGTCAATAGGCCGATTTATTCAGAAAGTAATAAATTATCAAGAAGCAAAAAAAAAGTTCCTTTCCGGGTCTGTTCGCTATCACTGGTTCTTGCCGTAAATTATTTCATCATCATCATCATCATCATCAACGTATTTTTATGTCCACTGCAGGACGAAGGCCTCTCCCTGCGATTTCAAGTTACCCCTGTCCTTGCACCTGCAAATTTCCTGATTTCATCACCCCATCTAGTTTTCCTGTCTGCCTCCCTTCCCTTCTCTAGGCACCTATTGTGTAACTCTAATTGTCCATCGGTAATCCATCCTACGCGTTACATGGCCTGCCCAGCTCATTTTTTTCCTCTTAATGTGAATTAGAACGTCGGCTATCACCGTTTGCTCTGATGCACACCGCTCTCTTCCTGTCTCTTAACGTGACGCCTAACACTTCTCGTTCCGTCGCTCTTTGCGCGGTCCTTATTGTTCTCGAACTTATTTGTCAACCTCCAAGTTTCTTCCCTATATTTTAGCAACGGCTCAATGCAGTGATTGCACACCTTTCTTTTTAATGATATATATATAGTAGTAAGCTCCCAGTCAGGATCTGGCAATGCCTGCCGTATGCACTCCAACCTATTTTGTTTTTCCGTAAGTTTCCTTTTCATGATCAGGGTCTCCTGTGAGTAATTGACCTACATAAACGCACTCCTTCACGGACTCTAGAGGATGACTGGCGATCCTGAACACTTGTTCCTTTGCCAGGCTACTGAGAATTATATTTGCCTTCTGCATATTAATCTTCAACCCCACTCTTACACTTTCTCTGTTAAGGTCCTCAATCATTTGTTGCAATTTGTCCCCAGTGTTGCTGAACAGGACAATGTCATCTGCAAACCGAAGGTTGCTGAGATATTCGCCGTTGACCCTCACTCCTAAGTCTTCCCAGCTTAACAGCTTGAATAGTTATTCCAAGCATGCAGTAAACAGCATTGGAGAGATTGTGTATCCTTGCCTGACCGTTTCCTTGATAGGCAACTTTCTACTTTTCTTGCCGAGAACAAGGTAGCTGTGGAATCTTTGTAAATATTTCCCAAGATATTCACGTATAACATAGCATAGTGTAGTATAATATCGTATAGTATGGTATAGTATAGTATAGTATAGTATAGTATAGTATAACAAGGCGGTCGCCCATGGATCTTTAATGTCCATGTGCTACAAAAACTGGGCTGGCTTTTGTGATTCCAAGCCAGCGCGTCAAAGCATGCTGTCAAGTCTACTCACGTAACCAACAACGAGAGAATGTCCGAGACCCGTGGGCCTCACCATTGTAGTCTCGAAAAGGGCGACAACACAGTTTTCCAGTGGTCGCCGGATCCTTGTCGCATAGTTAGCAGGGAACTCGCTAACGGTGCCGCTGCGTCCGCCGGCAACATTGCCTTGACAGTTCGGATACGTCTGTTTAGAACAGACGCTGCAAGAAAACTGGGATCACTAGGGCACCTGAATGCGGGCCCCCCTAGGTATCAAAGGCTCGCAGCGGCCCTCTAGCTGACTGAAACTCCCCCCGTCTCTCCAACTGTCGCCTACGAGTTCTCGTTCGAAGCTCCAGCTACTACAAATCCTCTCCTGCTGCGACACAACATCATTCTGTCGCTTGTGGCTGGGTGTGGCATTCAGAAATAGCTATTCGTTCCTCATTGGGATGAGTGACATACCTTTCTGCGATGGTTGCGGGCGTGTTGAGTCTGTCAAACATTTCCTCTGCATCTGTTCCCGCTATCGCCACTAGGTTATACTACGCATCACGCTAGATCAGTAAATAAAGATGATTCACCGTGAAACGTACTTTGACCACAGTCACATGCTTCAGAGAGAGAGGGAATGAGAAATGAAGTGGGAAAGGCAGAGAGATCAGCTGAACTAAAGATGATTCACTGTGAAAAGTACTTTGACCATAGTCACATGCCTCTGGGACATAGGGAAAGAGAAATGAGGTGGGAAAGGCAGAGAGGTTGACCGGAAGAGATGCTCCTGGTTTGCTTCCCTACCCTGGGGGAAGGGTGGAAAGAAAGATGGAAAGAATAGCGAAAGAAAAAGAAGCAAATGCGCCCAAAAACAAAAATAGAAGGGCGTAAGCAAGTCTCAGAAGCTTCAATAGCGACTTGACCTACCTCTGGTATTAAATTATATCCTTGGGGTTTTACGTGGCAAAACCAGGATCTGTTTGCACGCCGTAGTGAGTTAACCCAGGTCAAATTTGACCAACCGTGGTTCTTCAACGTGCACAAGAATCTAAACGGGCGTTTTTGCATTTCGCCCCCATTGAAATGCAGCCACCGCGAGCGCATTTTGAGCCCATGTGCGCCGACACAGGGCGTACATATCTGCGAACATTTGCCATAGTGGGGTCTTGAAAAACAATATAATGGAATTACCTCTGCAAGTTGTCTGCGAACAGTCGGATTGAGGATGGTATCTTATTAGGGAGGCTATTAATAAGAATTATAAACCAAACAGGAGCCAGGAGCAGCCACTGAGGAACGCCAAAGACCACTTCCCTACTTTTCGAGCTATGGTTATCTGTGACTGTTGTTATGATCGACCTGTCAGGTGTGAGAAACATTCAGGCGTGCGTTCCCATGAAGAGATAATTGCCCTCTTTCCCCAAAAAGCGCCACCCCTTTACGCCCTGAGCATACACAAAGGGAAGGACGAATAGAAGAAGACTGGAAGGGCAGGAGCTCGTCGACTGCACAACCTGACGAAGGCACTGATACTTCCACAGGTTCCCCAAGTTTTCCAAGAAAACATCGACGACCAGAAGAACGCGAAGGGCTAGTTAAGGCCGTCCTGGCCCCCGTGTTAATTAGAACCGCTCTAAGCTCGGATAGAGTCACAACCATGTAACAATGAAGTGAACACATTCTTTCCTACCTTTTTTTTTTTTTTTTCATCATTACGATGCCCGCCTTCGTCGTCGTTTCCTTATTCTTACGGTGAAGACCCACCTCACCCGGTAGAGATCGTATTACTGTGTGCTGCGGCCCATTAGAAAGGAAGTATTCACTCCATGACAGTATCAATGGGTCCAAGAATGCTTGCTCATTAGTCCACGAAGTAAAACGCGGCAAATTCGTTTGAGAACTCTAGATATACTACCTACATCAGTTTGAAATCAAAAATCGATATTTGCATGAATTCCAGTGATAAATTAAAAAAACTTAGTTTCACAAGACAGGCCTCGCCGAAAATCATGTTGATTAGGAAAAAAGAATGAGTGACAATTGAAGTGAGAAACTAGGTGAGAGTGTAGTATGTGTTCCATAAGTTTACAAGAGATGCACGTGAGGAAAACGGGACGATAATTTGATAGATAGGAATGGCTACCAAATTTATACACTAATACAACATGACATGACTAATTTTCCAG
Source organism: Dermacentor andersoni (assembly GCF_023375885.2). NCBI lineage: Eukaryota > Metazoa > Arthropoda > Arachnida > Ixodida > Ixodidae > Dermacentor > Dermacentor andersoni. The sequence goes on along the minus strand of NC_092818.1, from coordinate 129,889,996 downwards.
TCCTTGGGAATCGAGCTGGTGGCGATAGACGGATAAGCAGAATTTTGTAATGTTAAGCTCGAAACTGATCCTATTTCCTATTCCTTCAATTGTGATTGGTCCTTTGAAGCCACTAATGCAGCGCTTTCTCACGACGGATCCATAACGCGTTGTCATGAAACACCGCTAAACCAGGTGCCTCCCTGCGACTTCAAAATCAAAACTGAAGCTGTTAAGGTTCGCCGAGCCCCCACGTGATCAGTGCGGGTCGCCGTCGGTGGGTTAGGATTCAGGAAAGGCGTATGGAAGATAAGTACACTAAGAGCGAGTGGGACAGGATAACAAACGGAAGGAAATGGACATCCGTCTGTCCTGTCCCACGTGCTGTTACTTTATTTAGCGACATACACCGACCAGCCCAAGATAGCACTCCTTTACATGAATACAAGCGGTCGACCTGAAGCAGACAGGTTTGTCGCCGCCAGGTCGCGCCATGACTTAGTTTTCGTTCCATTCTAATATGGTAGTCTAGGTATAGTACACTCTACTCTGGGGCAGACATAGTCATAGACCGATTCTGCCGTAAACGAAGTTCTCCCAAGCATCCTTAGTCGGCCGCACACAAGTTGTTTGACTTGCTCCTTTGTTTTGTTTTTGTTTGTTTGTTGTTTTTGTCGTTGTCGTCGTCGTCAATGTCATCGTCGTTGCTTTTGTCATTTTTTGCTACAATGTGAAGGTAACCCTAATTAAAACAGCAGTGAGTTACCTATTGAGGAAATGACGCTTAAGCCAAGCTTTCTACATTTGTTACTCGGCAACCTACGCGCGGCAATTTACGGTCACTCACGCGACAGTAACCGCGGGTTTGTGCACCTCGGGGTAAAAGGCTTCAGGGAAGCCGCCCGAAAAAAAAATGCGAGTTATGAAATAACGCGCTTTCTACTCGCACACAGAAGTATTCGGAATGCAATGACTCTGAAGAGTTGGGGTAAACGGGTAAAGACATTGCCCTGGTCTCCCACCGCCGGATTTACTCAAAACCGGAACTATGCTTTCGCGATGAGACGCACAATGCTTCGCTGGAGTAATGCGATCTCACGCGCGCAGCTTCCGTTGCACTGCGAGCTGCTGCGAACGGCTCGTTGAGAACCTTAAGACGTTCCTATTTAAGGCTTAGATGCAGTGATAAGCTCGGTGGCGCGCCATGCCCGACGAGCACATGGCCTCCCCAACGGCCGCGGAAGCCGTACGCAAAGCCAGCAGCACACCCGGCCTCCGCTGACACCGTCGGATAATTTATAGACAGGATCCCGGGCCGTAAAACAAATGCGGTGTCACGGCGGCCGCTTGCTACTAGCGGCGCGACGTTTGATGTTAAGTGTCGCTTGCACGCCTTCGGGCAGCCTGTTGAAATGCATTTTGTACAGGTCGTGCTATCTCGACACTAATAAAATAAGCGCCCGTCGCTTTAAGCGTTTAAATAATGGGGTTTTACGTGCCAGAACCACGATCGGATGATGGCGCATGCCGTAGTGAGGAATTGGGGTGGGGGGACTCCGCGTAACTTTGTCCACCTGAGGTTATTTCCCTTGCACCTAAGCACCTAAATCTGGGTACACGAGAGTATTTTTTTTTCATTTCGCCCCATCAAAATACGGCCGCCGCGGCCGGGATCGTACCCGGGACCTCGAGCTCAGCACTGCAAGCTCGTCGCCTTAAAAGCTCTCTTAAAAAATACAAATATCTTAGGTTACGTTAACTTTCAGTGTCCTTTAATACAACTGGTCGCAATACGACATATAGGTACTTCATGCAAACCAGACGCTCGTCTGATTGACTTCCTTGCCTTTTCTCTCCTTGCTTTCTCTCTCTCGCTCTCCCTCGCGTCTGAAACTAGGCTTGTTATATGTTATATCTTATATTTCGAGAGAACGGAGACCACGTTATAGGTAATGTATACTGACAAGTAGAAGTGCTTGGAGTAAATATGAGATTGCAAATAATTACTACGCACTCATTTTCTACCTATTTTTGTGCATTATGCGAGGCTCGTAGTTGGTTCTCACGATCTGCAGGGTGAACTATACACAGCACATCATATAAATTTGGTTTAAATATTACATACTTGCCAACTCTACAGAATTTTTAGAAATATTTACGAATTTCGACTTAATCTACGATTAACGAACGTTCCGTCGTGTTTAACGAAAAATGAATTTAGTTTTCGGAAAGTTCTTGAGTTGGAAAATGGAGTGGGGCAGGATTGGGAAAAAAAATCCATACAAAAACTTAATTGTGTTGGTACGTCCTCTTGTGTCAACGCGAGAAGCCATATGCCCAGGGGTGTACTAGCTTCCAACGAGTTTAAGAAAAGTCCCTGACGTAGGTCAAACGGCAAGAGCCAAGTCACTGGAACAGCCATCGTAATAGTTTGCGTTTCTCGTAAGTATCTGCTGCTCCAAGTTTGCAGCTGCTTGTGTGCTGCGCCTAAATCTAGATTATCGTAAATTAAGCGCGAACGTACTCACAAAACGTGTGTGCTCAGAGAAAACATTTAACAGATGCGCGCCACCCAGATCGAATTTGGTGAAAACTAATGGAACGTTACGGCTGTTGAGCACGCGAAGTTAAATGAAGCAATACCATTGCCAAAAAATCCTTAAGCAACTGTTCTATCGAAAACGTTATATGCGGGCAACGTTTTAAACGAGTGGGTCAGCGGGTGAGTCACATGGGGGCAACGCTTTAAGGTATGGGGTTTGATTGCAGGAAACTAATCGTTAAAGCAACTGCACGAAAGAAACAGCTTCGCTGAAACAGGGGCCGTAATTCTGCAAGGTCGTACAATTCTTCTCATTTTTCCCCCATTTCGATACATTGGGAATTCGTTCTTGCGCGAAATGTTGCAGCTCGACTTAGCTCACTATCTTCCTAATGTAGTAATGTGATGGGCTACCCACAGCCTCGATGTAGTTTCCTCAAAGGGGTCGTTGAAATTATGCTTGAAGGCCACATTCATCCGAGAATACATTTGCACAGCGATTTCTGCGGCACTAGTGAGTGCGCCTTTTCCCTATGGCTTTTATCGTGCGCCTTACTTAAGTTGCCCCTATTTGGATATACTAAGGTGGATCCGAAGGATGTATCGTCCACATGGAGAAAAACTCCCCTTTTCTTTAAGTGCACGCGATAATGGTTCCCGTTAAAACATGGCTGAATCCGAGGGGCTGCTGTGTGCCGTTGTCAACGTACTACTGAGTGTCTACTGTGCCCATCTTCCGAGACTATATAGATCAGTGCTGCTG